>NC_142691.1:33037803-33340833 GCF_056320005.1 Nelumbo lutea
GCAACATACCAAAGAGCAATGACAAGTGTCTTCCATGACATGTTACACAAGGAGATCGAGCGCTATGTGGATGATATAGTGGTCAAAGCAAGAAGGCAGGAGAACAATCCTGAGGTACTAAGAAAGGTGTTCAATCGATGCAGAACTTTCAAATTAAGGCTCAATCCGTTGAAGTGTGCATTTGGAGTGTAGTCTAAAAAATTTATGGGATACAGAGTGGACCATATGGAGATACATCCAAATGAGAGCAAGGTAAGGGCTGTCCTGGTTCTCTCACCCGCAATTAATGAGTCTCAACTAAGAACCTTCCTAGGGAAAGTCTCATACCTTAGGAGGTTCATTCCTGGTCTTGCACACGCAGCAATGCCATTAATGAAACTAGTCAAAAAGTTTGTAGAATTCAAGTAGACTAAAGAGCATCAACATACTTTCGAACAACTGAAGGTTACCCTCGTTAAGCCCCAACCATGTCACTACCCAAGGAAGGGTGTGAGTTTAGGATATACATCACATCAGGTTCAGAAGCCATAGGATATCTATTGGCACAAGAAGATGATGGAGTAGAATTCTCGATATACTATGCCAGTAGGACCCTTAAGCTAGATGAGAAGAATTACTCTCACATGGAGCAGCAATGCCTCACGCTAGTGTTTACCACACAAAAATTCAGGCACTACATCCTAGTTCAAAAGGTGAGACTCATCGCACGAAGTGACCCAATCAAGTTCTTTATGGACATACCTCCCCTTTCTAGCAAACTTGTCAAATGGATGATGCAACTGAGTGTGTACATAATAGAGTATACCCAACCTAGAGCCATTAACTGCTAGGCAACAACAGACCTCCTGGCCATCATTCCCTAAAATGGTGACTTTCCCATATCAGAAAATATACCTGGAGACATACCCATGATCACAGTAGCCGAAGGAAGAGAGTGGGTCCTAACTTTCAATGGAAGTAGTACTAGTACTTCAACCGGTGTCGAAGTCACCTTAACCTTGTCTGATATCCAAGTACAAAGCTTTAGTTTGGGGTTTGATCAAGGCACTAGAGTATGGAGCAAAGAAGATTAAAGTGATCGGTGATTCCAAATTGGTAATCGGCTAGCTTGACGGAATCACAACAGTGAAAGAGTTAACCATCCTGCCATATAGAACTCTGATCTAGAGTTTAATTCATGACCTAGAAGTAGATTTTGAGCACCAAAATTGAGCCAAGAATAGGTTCGCCGACACACTAGCTACCCTGGGGTCGAAAATACAGTTCAACAAGGACCCAATAGAAATTACCATCCAGACGCTTGCCAAACCATCAACTATCACATTAGTGGACTGGGTAGAAAAGAAAGACGAAATAATAATGGACAACTGGAGGTACGACATAGTTCAGAAATTAAGTTGCCTGATCGTGGGGACATAGGATAGCAAGGTGTTTTTGAGGTTTCAGTTGGTGAATGGGGTACTATACCATAGACAGGTGGACGGGGTGAGAACAAGATGCTTAGGAAAGAAAGAAGCAGAAGTATTCCTGATTGAGACACACAAAACCCATTGCAGGGACATCACAAGCACCTTATACAGAAAATTGCAAAGGCTGGGATATATTGGCCTACGATGAAGTCAGACTATGCCAAAGTACAACATGAGTGCGTAAGTGTATCCTATAGATGGATTGGAGAGAATGTCTCGTGGTATGCGAGGAGGATTGGAGGTGCATGTACATAAGCTACTTAGAAGACAACACACTATCAATAGACCCCACACTGAGAAGAAAACTCCTATCCAAAGCTAAGCGGTTCTACCTCCAAGAAGGAGTTTTATACAGAAAGTCCCATACGAGAAAACCCTTACGATGCCTGGCTGGCGAAGAAATTGAAGAAGTACTAGAAGTAACCTATAGCTTCGAGCCCGCCGCACACCAAGGACAATTAGCCCTATACAATCACATCTTGCATTTAGGCTTCTATTGGCCCACTATGATGGAAGGCACTCAAAAACATGTGCACAGATGTCATAAATGCCAGATTCATGCTGAAAGGATACACAAGCCTGCAAAAAGCCTTCACCCTATTATCACACCCTGGCATTTTCATACCTGGGGAGTAGACCTCATAGGTAAAATCCCCCCCCCTCTAGGGGATACTGTTTCATTATAGTAGCCACCGATTATTTCACCAAATGGGTGGAGGCTATACCCTTGCGAGAATTTCTGTAGAGAGCATAGATAATTTCCTTAGGCAACATGTAGTTCATCAATTTTTTTTGCTTAATTAGGTTTTTGTTTTTCTTTTATTTCAGATTTAAAACAAAAAATCATTTATTTTATTTTAGTTTATTTCTTGCAGCGTAATTTTCTTTTGTTTAATTTATTTTATTTTCAGTTTAAACTTTAGATTCATTTTCTTTTCTTTAGATTTGTGTTTTTCTTTTATTAAAAAATAGAATAAACAAAAAAAAATTAAATGAAAAAAATTTAGCATATTTTTTCTTTTGTTTATTCTATTTTTGGTTTAATTTTTTTTAGATTTGTATTTTTTTTCTTTTATTTTATCTAATTCTTGCATAATTTTCTTTTTGATCATTTTATTTTTAGTTTAATTTTTATATTAGCAATTACTTTGTTAGAATTTATTTTTGGAAGTTGTTAATTCTGTTTAGCACAATTAATTGTTGTTTTATTTTCTGTTTGCAATTATTATTTGTTGCTTTATTTAATTTCTTTTCTTTTAGTTGTTTAATTAAACAATTAATTGCTAAATAGTAAATTGTTGAAATTTTTGAATTCGAGTGTAAATTTCAAATCTGAATTTAAATTTGAATTTTAATTTGAATCTGAATTTGAATTTGAATTTCGAATTTCAAAATTTAAATTTTCGAATTAAAAAAATTGAAAAGAAAAAAATATAAAAAGTTAAAAATTAAAAATAAATTATTCAAATATAAATTTCAAAATCTGAATTTGAATTTAAACTCCCAAAAATTTAAATTTTGAATTAAAAAATATAAAAAAAATTGAATATTTCTCTTTCATTTTCATTCCATTATTTAGGGTTTGATATTCTAGAGCATGCATCTTATAGGTTTATTTATTTGCTGAAATTATTGTTGTTAGTTGTGAATGTGTTAGGTGCTCTTTTTATTATTTTAATTGTTCCTTTTGCTTAGTTGTTTGCTTTATTCTTTAAGGTTTAGTTCCTGGATTGCATCTTAAAAATAATTGTTCATACATTGTAATTAGTTGCATTTTGTTGTGTTTACTTTGTTTTTCCGTTAATCCATTTGAGGGCATCGAAACTAAATAAGATAAGGTGGGGATTTCATCACCCTTCCTTGGCCCAAAATTCACCACCCTTCACGTGTGGTTCACTTTAACCCTAATTTAAAATTTGGATAGCAAAGTCCTTCAGGGAAGCCTCACATTTGGTTCAAAGGTATGCTGAATTTTAGGAAACCTTGTAATTACTTTTCATAACCGACGGTTGGTGTCTAAGGAATGAGGTTAAATAGCTACACCAAAGTGGGTTTTGTGGTTACTTAATTTGGTCATTGTGAGAGCAAGGGGAGCCTCCCACATCCCCACCTCTTACATGGCTAACCAAAGGAAGTGGTGTAATTCCAAGTGAACCTAAAAGGATTCATATTGGTTGAACCACTAGTTTAGGAAACCCTAGGTCAGCCCTAGGTCTTGTGGTTGAATTGTTTGCAAAAGAAAAATTAAAAATTCAAATTTGAATTTAAATTTCAGGAATATAAATTTCAAAATCTGAATTTGAATTGCAAAAAAAATTAAATTTCAAATTTCAAAAAAAAAGAGAAAATAAAAAAAATCAATTTTGAATTTAAATTTTAGGAATTTAAATTTTAAAATCTAAATTTGAATTTAAATTTCAAAGATTTAAACTTCGAATTTCAAAAATAAAATATTTAAAAATTCAAAATTGAGTTTAAATTGTAGAATTTAAATTTCAAAATCTAAATTTGAAATTAAAATTCAAAATTTAAACTTCAAAAGAAAAAGAAAAAGGGGGTTAAAAAAAGATAAAATGAATTCAATGATTGGAGTTTGTGGAATGAGAAACTACTTCCAACCTGAGCCACAGATAAATTGGAACCATGTGTCTCGACAACTAGACAAGATTAATGGGATGACCCACAAAATTGACCAAGTCCTTGCATATCGTCAACAAAGCAGCCCATACCCAACCTTGTCATCCTATCCATCATGTTCCATTCGTGGAAGCCCAGCCCATCATGTTAGCCAGTGCCCTACGGCAAGTCCACGACAACCAGTCATTCCAAAACAAGTACATGTGACCAATAGATCTTTCCAACCCAATGCTAACCTATTCTTTAGCCCATACAACCTTGGGTGGGAAAATCAACCCATACAACTCCTTGCCAGAGAGGCACTCCCAATGGTCTAAAGCCCAGACCGACTGGGAGTACAATGATTACCCTAGGACTCAACCGGCTGAACCATGTCAAACCTACACACAGTCCCAGCAACACCACCCATCTAACTCCATGGCCCAATAATTTCAAAGGCCACAAATACAGATTTCATTCCAGTAGGTTTACCCTAAGAACCAACCGGTCCAACCGTATCAGGCTTACCCTCAACCTCCTCAGTCCCATACAGTAGATGATCAATTCATGCAATTTCAGCAGCTAATCCTAAATCAACAGTAGTCCATTAACAGATTAGAGATCCGAATAGGATAGTTAACCGAAGCCATGAAGATGAGAGAAGTAAGGCAACTATCGAGTCACCCAGTTGCGAGTCCTATAAATAAGCCACTGGGTTTTCCTCCACAGCAGATTCAACCACCTCCTAAGGACCCTCAGCCTGAAAATACCAAGGTTATTACAACCTTAAAGAGTGGGAGGATTTTATAGGACACATGTGAGAAAAAGAGAGTTAGTGAAAAGGAGCAGGAAGACCCTAAGTTTGGGGGAGAAGAAGGAAAGGAAACTTTAGAAGAAGAACCTTTAGTAAACCAACCTATAGTCACCTTTCTAACTGCAGTCACAGTTGGGACGGTGCAAAAGAAGAAAGAGACCCGCAACGAGGAGAGAAAGGAAATCCATATTAACTTCCCTCTCCTCGACGCGATCTAACATATCCTGGCCTATGCCAAGTTCTTAAAAGAACTGTGTACTCAAATGATGGAGCCACGATCGGCTGCACAAAAAATGATGCTCTCGACAGATGTTAGAGCAGTTCTCCTAAACCAACTTCCCCGAAAAATGAAAGATCCTGATGCTCCTCTCATAAGATGTTTCATCTCTGGAATCAACTTCGATCGGACTCTATTGGATCTTGGGGTCAGTATAAATATGCTTTCGTCCATTTATGATAGGTTTAGGATCGACAAGTTAAAACCTACCCCGATAATTCTACAACTCGCTGAGTGGTCAGTCAAGACTCCACGGAGTGTTATTGAGAATGTCATTGTCAGGGTAGAGGGTTGTCACTTCGTAGTGGATTTCATCATCCCAAACATAACCCTAACCAAGGAACTAAACCACACCCGATAATCTTAAGATGTCTGTTTCTAGAAATGGCCGATACAAATATCAACTGTAAATCGGTAAGAATTGACATTTCATTAAGGGAGCAGAAAGTCCGGTTAAACATTTTTAGTGCCTCTGAGTATCCAAACCTAGGGGAAGATAAGTGCAAGGTAGATATAGTGGATAACTTTTTAAGTGACCTATTTACCCCTTGGTTAGCCTAGTTTGAACCCTGTCTGTTAGAAGATGAAAGTGAGCTAGAGACTGTAGATGGAAAAAGTGCTTGAATATGTCCGGCTGAAGATGTTAAATTTAGCGTTGGTTGGGAGGAAATCCAACTTAATTTTTTCAGTTAATTTTAGGATTAGAGGTTTTTTTATTCTCTTGATTCAAGACCAGGTGGCATACCTTGAACCCCTTAGGAAAACCCTACTCATTGTTCCCTTTGGCCCAAATATTCTTTACATCATTCTAGTCATGCCATTAGGGACAATGGTATTTAAGTTGGGGGTAAGGAAAGAGAGAGAAAAAAAAACTTAAAAAAATGTGAAGCTAAGCCTTTAAAGATGGAGAATTAAAATTTCACTAAAATTTTAAAAATTTTTCATTAAAAGAGATTCTCAAACAGAAAAAGTTAAGGAAACTGATAAAAGAATATTCTTTACATCATTCTAGTCATGCCATTAGGGACATTGGAATTTAAGTTGGGGGTAAGGAAAGAGAGAGAAAAAAAAACTTAAAAAAAATGTGAAACTAAGCCTTTAAAGATGGAGAATTAAAATTTCACTAAAACTTTTAAAATTTTTCATTAAAAGAGATTCCCAAACAGAAAAAGTTAAGGAAACTAATAAAAGAATATTGAATTCTGTAGAAATTGGTAGCAAGTGATATGAGTAAAAAATTGGTCTTTTTTGAATATTGTCGAAACTGTTTAGAAATTAGAAAATACTCCCAAGTTTGCCCCTATCAAGATAGGAAGAGAAAGATTGAGAAATTAGAGAAAATTCTTCAAATTATTAAGAGACAGTGAACTACCTTGAGCAGTGTTGCAAAAAAAAAGAGAAAGAGAGAATAAAAGGTCAATGGACACCCTAAACTTAGTAGTCGGGTCTCTTTACCTAAGTCAAGTGTTGAGATTCACGTCAAACGGAAAAGGGAATTTCAAAGTCACTTACCTAACACTTAGTAATCTGGTCTCTTCACCTAAGTCAAGTGTCGAGATTCGCGTAAAATGGTGAAAGGTAACAATAAAAATAAGTTCAGGGGTAGAAACCCGCTAGGGCTGTTCACGGGTCGGATTGGGTCGGTTTACTATGGTTTTCCAATTGACCCGACCTGGTCGGGTTACCTGACATAGAAGCCGAAACCGACCCAGTGTTAAGTAAAACCGATCTGGTCAGTTTAGGTCGGTTTCGGTTCTAAGTTCATCCCTATGATAAATTCTTGCTAATTTTAAAAACAGTCATAAATTGAGCATCATTTCAGCCATCTCCTATGATAAAATTTAAATGAAAAGTTAATCACAAAAGTTGTTCATTAATCACTATTCACTAATCCAAAGTTTCTTGCAACCATTCAAAAACTAGGTGGCCTAATGGGCTTTGGAACTTCATGTTTGAACTAGGAACTAAGTCAGTTCGGTTTAGATCGGTTTTGGTTTTCTTGTGTAAAAACCAAAACTGACCCGAATCATTGGTTTAGGAATTTGCACAACCCAAAACCGACCCGTGCTAATGAAAACCCGGCTGACTCGGGTTGGGTCGGTCCGGGTTGATCGGTTTGGTCGGGTTGGGCCTTCTTATGAACAACCCTAAAATCCGTTGTCAAAAATAATAAGAAGAATACATGTTTGGTTTTAAAATCAATCTCATCTTATCAAGATAGTTTGCAAATGGAAGGGTAAATAAGATTTTTAAGCCATGTTTCGGTAATATTCAAAATAAAACAGTTTTACCCCTAAAGCCCAATATCGATCTATACAGAGTTTAAGAATGCTAGAATCATGATGCTTGATTAATTCTATTAGGGATGACCTTGTAATGGGAAATATCTATATATCCAGTGTTATTTTAAGGCTGCATTACTAAGGGACTAGCAATGGTTAAGTTGGGGGTGTGATAACCTTGCATTTTGATGCCTTAAGGGCATAAATTCAAGGGGATTTTTAGTCTTAGATTAGTCAAAGTGTACTCTTTTCCCAATTAAAATCAATTATGTGACCTCTAAGGGTCTCTATGCAAATTATGTAGAAAATTAAGAAGTTTTCTAGGCTGAAGTGCGGTTTTTGGGAAGCTGATGTGAAAACTAGTTGAGAGAGGGGGTGTTTTTGTAAAGAATTGAAGACAGGAGGGCGCCTCCTATCTGCTAAATCTAGTTGGAACCCATCCTATTGTATTACCATGCTCCCACCCCTAGGTGTTTAATCTCCACCCTCCACCTCTTTTAATCTCAACCACTCATTTTAGGGCTCTCCTTTATAGCTTTTAAACCCTAGGGCACCACCTATTCTGCTAATCCTTACCATTCATCTCCCCTACCATTAAATCTCAGACACTCTCTCCATCTTATATCCCAACCATTCAATATAGGGCACCACCTATTCTTTTAATCTTAACCCTTCAACCCTAGATGTTCTAATCTACAGCTTCCATTTCTAGGCGCCCAAATCTCAGCCCTACATAATATTGAGTGCCCTCTCCTTTTATTTTCATCTATAGGGTCACCTCAAAACCATCTTAGCCATCCATTAGAAACCCTAGGGCATCCCTAACTTTGCTAAAACCCAGCTATTGTCCCCATCTTTCTCCCTATTCCTAGTTTTGTCCACACTTCTCTATAAAAAGGGTCCCAGGGGCCTTGTAGAAGGGGTTGGTCAATTTACCCAGTTCACAAGGCTAAGGGTTCTTGAGGAGTTCAAGCGTTGAAGAAGGGGAGGACACCCAATTCTTGTCAGAAGGGGTTCCTGCAAGCTGTTCAACCATTTTACAACTACCACCACTGGATCTGATGAACCATTATTTTCTTTTTTGTTATTTTTATTTCTGCAATCTTTTAGATTTAATTCTTATTCATTTCTTGTCTAGCTGATATGCAGCTACCGCCACTAGATCCGGATTTTGGATTATTTTTCTATTTATTTCTTTTATTTTCTTTGTTGATTCCCATACTTTATTAAATTCTAATTTTTATTTATTTTGTTTAAATTTGAAACATTTAATTTCAGCAATAATAGATTTTATTTTCGTATTTTCTGCCATTCCTGATTGCCTTCTCTTGTGTGGATCTAAGTATATATTAATTTTTCACTTGCTTCCCTATGGATATGACTCATTCTCACTCATTTACTACATTATTAGTTGTTTGAGAAATGGTAAAAATTATAAATGTTTAAGCTGGTGTTCTGGAGTGTTTAATGAGGCGCTTCCGGACACACTAGGCCTCCTCCTGAGGAAGAGCCTCAGGGTCTTGGGCCTCAACAGATTTAGATACCAATCCAATATGGCTGTCCTCTGAGTATCAAATAACAACTTGTTCCTCATGCATTGCGGTAACTAGCGCGTCACAATCAGCCATACCATCTCCAGCAGTGCTAGGAATGTCAACGGTTTTTGGACTCAGATTGGGGGGCTGCGATGAGCTTAACTCTTCCACTAATCTCCTGATAACAGGCGATATCGGCACAGTAGCCACATCTATATTGAACGGGGCCTGCGATAAGACAAGGCACAAACCGTCAGCATGATAAACATAAATATAGTGAATAGAAATAAATCAACAAAATAAACCTACCTCCTTGTCCATAACAGGAACCCCTAAATCCTTCTGCACCAGGCTACGGAGGCTACGCTTCCTCAGCCTCCACGCATTTCAAAATAAAGGACCAAACTGAAGTCAGTTACAGTATATAGCATGTGAACATAGTAGTGCTAAAACAAAATAAAACCACTTACCAATCATCCCTTTCAGAAGGGACTATCAGGATCACTACACTCGGCGGAGTGTTGTCGCTCTCTAAGGACTGAGAAAAATGAAAACCAAGAATGACTTAGACGTTAGCCACAGAGGTAATCAAAATAAGAAACAAAAAGAATATATATCACCTATCGAGATGTTGTCCGTAAAACCCCGCTTTGGCCGAGGCGGAGCCATCCGCTTCATGCACCCGCTTGAGAATCGAACACAAGTAATCTTGTTGGAGGGAGCCATGATTGTCAATCCTACCAAATTGACAATCGGTGTAGCCCTCTCCAGAGATGGTGATGTTGGACACTCTTGTCCCACCTCTGTCTAGCACTCCTGTGCTTGCGATGAAGTCACACCCGAGTCAATAGGCCATGGCGCCAATGTTGGCAAAACTAAGCGGGGTACCCTCTTAGATCTCCGCTTCTTCGCGGCGGGAGGATGACTACTCTCCCCCTCCTCTAAAACGGGTTGTTTCCCATCACCCTTTGTCCTCACCCTTTTCAAGGATTGCGATAAAGGGGCAAATGGAGAACCCGATGGACTATCACCCCTATTGGCAGCATGGCCTTCGGGGGGTGCCAGGTTATGACGGGGGTGGGGGTTCTTCCTCATCAACTCTTGAAAACCCCCAAATAATGCGCAAAGATAAGAAAAGTGAAGGGACTTATAGCCTTGTACCCTCATAAACCCTGCAACAGGAAATCTTGCGCAACTTAGGAAGGCTAGGTCATGGTGCCGAAACCAGAAAACATCTTCCCTTGAAGACTTCAAGAATTGTCCACCCATGTCATTGTCACCAAACTACCGCATCACCTAGTTGGGGCGATATGCAGCCAATTATTTAGATGTACGGTCTCCATATTAACCCATCGAGGGAGGCAAGCTTCATGTTGGTCTTGCTCCATATTAACCCATGGGGACACGTAGCGAAACCCCAGAAGTGCCCTTAATGATTGATAGCAAATCCAATATCCCCTTTTCTAGTAGAGAATGAACACCTCTAACTCCTTCCTTTCAAGATCTCGGGATCTCCCCCATAAATAGAGATCCTCCTTATAATGGAATTCATTCAACCATTGAGTATCCTCATTACTGATTCTTGATTCTCTCACCCTTTCTTCATGCCCTAGCCTCGAACTTGATCCCCCTGCACACGGTCTTTCTCTATCTTTCAAAGAGACCACCTCCCTAACCTAGCCGCCACCTCACCTACAACTAGCAAAGGCAACATTAGGAGCATTTCAACTCCCTCCCTATTGTTCTTTGTTTAGTTTCTTTTAATGTAATGATTGCTTGGGGTATGATGTAGGGGCTTGACTCTAATCTCTACATTCCATGCTCACTTTGTACGATTTAGAACTAGAGGAGGTGGAAGAGGGTGACCCAAGGTTATCAATATGCTAGATTCTAAATTGATCCTAGAGCAAGGATAAAGTAGCTTAAGCTCTCTAAGGCATGGACAGTGGGGGTGAGTTTAGCACTAATGATAAGTGGTTTAACCTAGGCCCAAGCCCCCAACTTAGACCACATCCAAGGCCGGGCTTACAAGCTTCCTAGGCTTATGACATCCAATAATAAAAATTTAAATAAAATGTAAGTTATGTAAAAAAAAAAAAATGGCACAAGCCCAAGATAAATTGGGCTTGGTTAAGCTTTGGGCCTATGCACATAAAAAGGCATGGGGTAAATTGGGCTTGGTTAAACTTTGGGCATATACACAAAAAAGGGCATGGGCCTCATTTAATTTTTAGAGTTGGTTTGGCTTGACTTACCATTCCCATTCTTGAGCAATGTGGGATTTGAAACAACACTAAATAATGAGTGCTATCAATTGAATGTTTTTCCTAGTCCCACATTGCTTAGGCAATGAAAATAAAGGCCTTGCCTATAAGGGCAAGTTACATACTTGAGTTGGCTCAAGGGTTCACACATGTATTGAATGTGCCAACTAATTAATATTTATTTATATTTTAATTTTTATACTTAAAATTTTTATATCTTATGTAAAATAATAAACATTTAGTATAAAATAAAATATATTTGCATATATATAACATATATAATATAATGTTATAATATAAATTTAAAAATACATATTATATTATATTGTGGGCCAAGCCGGGCCTGGCCCAGGCTTGAAGTATTGGGCCCAAGACTGGCCCAAACTTTTCTAGGCTTGATGTGGGCCCAGGCCCGAAAATTTGTGGGCTGGGTCAAGAATGACCACCCCTAATGAACAAGTTTTTCTTTCTACGTTGCTCTTAATGGTTCTTTTCCTCATTTACTTCTGTGTTTTTGTACTTTGTGCAAAATAGCTAATTACAGGGGTTAATAGTGAATAAGAGGTTAGCTAGCCAAGTCTTTATCTTCTTTACAGGACTCGTCACCCTTAATATGGTGAATGGCGACTCTAAAACCAAGTGGGCATTTTCCATGAGGGAAATTTGGTAAATGGTCTATGCCTGAAATGCATTTGACCACGTTCCATGATGGGTCACCAATATAACGAAAAGAGCTGAATTCTTGAATCAAATTTGTTAAGACCACATCTCAAACCGGACCAAAGGCTGAAAAGTTTTAAACTTCAGAGCCTGATTCAGTGCTATCAAGTATCAAATATCACTTGTATTTTTATTACATCCGTGCTTTCCCATAGGATTGGTTATTCACAACTACTAACTATAATTATGCCCCTAGATTCAAATTCTCTCATCTCTTATACAAATTCTCCTCAATAATCTCCTCTCATGATTTGTCAACTCTATCATTTGTTAGAAGTTCAGGAAGATTGTTAAATTTCTAGGCTTGTCGATTTATATTGTTGCCACAGCTGCATAGTAAGATAATTGTTTGGCAAAAGAAGTGAACCTTCTCTATATATATATGGCCTGAAGGCAACTCCCTCCTACTCTCCTAGCAATTCAGTTCTTACATGCAAGGTTCAAAGTATCGACATGCATTGGCCCATATCGGCCGATACATATCATTCCGAGACCCCTCCAATACTCCCCTATAGTGAATGTATCGAGAGTCAGACCGGTTCAGGGGATGGAGGAGCCCTAAACTGGCCCCCCTGAACCGGTTTCAAAAAAAAACTAAAAGAAATACAGTATCCATTCGCCCGATACACCCAAACTGCCAGCATATCGGGCATGTAACTTGCTTACATGTATAAACTGCATCCAACACATCTGTGAAGATATCCATTTAGTAACATAGGTTAAGTTCTATCATTTTATTCAAATGCAGTGCAATCTTTTTCCACCAGTGCAAATCTGAAGCAAAACTGAACCAGAATTTGCAATTCCTACTAGAGCAAAATGAGCCTTAGATGTTAAATACTTTAAGCTTAAATTGTGTAACTCAAGCATAAATAAAGATATATAAAAGACAAAAAAGACCCGAAATGGACAAAATGGGCGGGTCTAGGGCCAATCTTCTGACCCATGGGCTGGATGGAAGCCTTGCTAGAAGCCCCATTGCAAAACCCACCCAAACCCAATCGATCATCCACACCCAGGTATCTCACTTTTCGTGATTCGTACCAAAAAAAAAAAAAAACCCTACAAATCCAAAGCAATTTTACTTCATAAAACGAGCTCTCCTTTTCCTTGTAGGTCTTTTGGTTTTTGGTTTGTCACATACGTAACAAATAACATGACCCAGAAACAATCACGACTCCCTCTGTTTTGCTGCCACCACAAACGTCCAAAACACTAATCTAGACAAAATCCTTCCACCTTTCCAAATTCCAACTCCCAAACTCCTCACCTCTATCCTTTCACTTTCCCCCACATTTTCCTTTCACGATCTTTTACAGTTGGCAGTTCCCCGCAAAAGCGTCCACCAGCATTTACGCCTCTCGAGACACCCACCCACCCCCCCTTCACGCCTGACTCGTGACTCGTACCCTCTCCCCGCCCCCCCCGACTCAGTAGAACAAGAGGAAGGAAGGAGAACGAGAGGAAGAAGCTTCTTAATCCGGTGGATTTCCGTAGTACAGTAGTACTAAAGGATTTGGTTCTGTTGTAAAAATAGTGATTTTCAGGGGCAAAATCTTTTGGTCTACTGTACGCCTATTACGTACGTCTCAGCTGAGATGCCCATGCTAACCATCTGTTTACAACGCTGGCCTTTCGCTCTTGGCCCTGATGATGACTCTGATTGTGTTCGCTGCTCGTTCTGTTCGAGAACCTGCTTAAGCCCGTGATTTCCGACACGCTTCTCGAATTTATTACGCTTCTGCCATTCCCATCAATGCCCGTCTCCCTTCTCTGCTGTCGGTTATAATTATGACGTTGATGCTTCGGGGATGAGATCGACGGTCGAGAGCCCGATGACGCCGAGTATCGGCCGCTCTCGGTGATTATCATCTCTGACCGCAGGAACAATAGATCCGACGGCTGCAGATCGCTCCACCGTTGTTCGAACTGGGGCCCAGTTGGATTGCCGGCGGAGATGATGATCCGATGCTCCAATCGACGTTCGAGGCTCTCCCGATTGCGGTCGGGTGTGGATTCCGGCAACAGAAGGCGGTCTTTCCGGCCACGGTCGAAGCATCCGACGGACACGGAGGACACGGACTCTTTCTTCTTCCTCAGGCTCGCGCTATCGAGAGATCTTCTTGAGTCGTGCGCTTCCGAATCGCTGGGCCGGTGCACGACGATTTGCATGAACCGACTCGTTCTCTCACCGGCCGATGAGTGCCGACCTGATATTCTTCGATACCAAGCTGGGACTGGGGCCGGGGCCGGGGCCGGGGCTGGGGCTTCAGCAGCCGAGTTGCGACCTCGAGTTTCTGAACCGGACCCAGGCCCGGATTCTCTTCCCTTCTGGAGCTCCTCTACTACGACTGCAACACTGTGAGGGCTCTCCTTCTCTTCTGCCGATTTCGCCTCTTTCACTACTTCTTGTTCATTTTGTTCGACGAGTTTGGTTTCATCGACCAGGAGAACATCTTCTGGATCGACTCGGTAGCGGCAGAGAGGGCAAGTGGAATGAGCGTCGAGCCAGGTATCAACGCATTCGACATGGAACGCGTGCTTGCATTTGGGAAGCAGCCTCAACACCTCTGTGGTTTCAAACCTGGTTAAGCAAACGGCGCACTCGAGCCCCTCCTTGTGTCCCCTGAGAGACCCAAATCTGAAAATGGGTAACGACTCGATCACAGAGCGGTCGATCCCAGAGTTCCTCCTCGCTGCATACGAACCGGGGAACCCAGAACTTTGATTCCCTGCGTACCCACCAAAGCCGCTGCTCCGTTTACAGTGTTTTGCATACAGAAGAAGCAGAAATGTGATAGAGAACATGGTCGTCAGGACGCCGACGATTACGGCAATACTCGGCCTGAAAGGAGTGATATTCGATTTCGCAACAGAAGCAGAGGGAGGTGTAGGTTGAAGATTCGTTGTAGAGATATCACCTTCCATGCTGCTTGGGGCAGAGGTGTTTCTTCCATCATCCGCCATTGACGTGCTCAGACATAAAGAAAAGAAGAAAAACAGAGATACACTGAAGTTGAAAAACCTCGAACACCCGAAGACACCCATCTCTGGTCCTGTAAACTGGAGGCTCTGAACAAGAAGAAGAGGTTCAGAAGGAATAGAGTGAGGGATTCTATGAGTTGGGTTTTCAGGAAAAATACAAAGAAGAGAAGACAAAGGCATCTAACTGATTTATTATTATTGAAAAGAAGTGAAAGGCAGAAGGGTTAATCGGTGGAGATAATAAACCGAATAAATAAGAGAGAAAAAAGAGAAAAATAATTGGTTCGATTGCATCTCGTCATCACAGTCAGCTTTAAAGGAAGTTTCTGTGTCCGGGACCCCGCCCCCCCATCTTGCTCCGCCACCGTCACCGCCGGAACACCTGAGAAAGCATATAAAACAAAATAACGGTGAACTTTATTAGGATATAATTGAGTATACTGTAGTTGGGCTGAACCGGAATAAAGTTGGTCCAGCCGCCGCCATTGCGAAAAGCCGGAGCCAGAGAATCACCCAAAGGGTTACTGAATTTTGCACGGGTCCATTCACATGGCAGTTTTTTAACTTTTAACCGTGAAGGACTGAATATCACTGAATAACTTTTAAGCCCATAGTAGATTTCATTTTCTCTAGTTTTTGGATTAGGGTTGGCTAACTATTTTATATTTTAATGTCATATTTGAATCATGTTTTTCGAATTATTTTGGTTTAGGAATTATTTGGGCAATCGATTCTGTTTTATCTTAAACCTAGTCTCTGGTCAAAAATTATTGAATTGATTAATAAATTATTGATTTAGGCAATCAAATCATCAGTTGTTCGACTTATTTAACGATTTTTGGCCATTTTTAAATTTGAATTATTTTTTATTTTTAATTTATTTGATCAAAATGGATCATCTGTTTGAACCAGACGATTGAATTATTGACCCAAAAATCGATGGCAAGTTCCGATTTCGAATTATTCTTTAAAACATTGATTTGAACTAAAATTAGAAATTTTTATTATCTTTTTTCTTCAAAGATAGGCTTAATTGTTTTATTTAAGAAAAATAAAATGACTTGTTTAGAAAATTTATAAAAAAAATGCTTCTAACCCTTTTTCCGAGGGAGGGATAGCCACGTGTTTGAAGAACCTTCAGACGTTGAGGGTATGTTTGAAAATTTGGGTCCACTTAGTTAAACATGCAAGCCAAAAAGGTGTTGCATACAAGGTTTCCTTCTTTAATAAACGATGTATAATGATGATGTGCAAGGTTATAATAAAGTTGATGTGGATGTATCCCCATAATTAATGAATGAAATGGCATTTGCATTGATTACTAAATAAAAGAATTGGATATGTATGTACATCCCAATCATGTTATAATTTTTATCAAATGGATATTTTTGTGAATCTGGTTATAGGCCAAATAACTTGTTGCGTGATAGAGTTATAAAGTGGGTTGTGTACGGCTTTTGAACGATTTCCATTCTTATCATGCGAATTTTCACAATTCCACTTTTGGAGTTTTTGACCAATTAAAGGCCATCCGTGAATTTTGATAAATGCCATTGATTGTTTAATATGTGTATGATATTAGTTCAGAAGTAGGTTTGTACATAGGTTGGGTTGGGTTTTGTTTTGTTTTTTTTTTTTTATATATATATTAACATAATATATTCAGGTCTGAGTTTGAGTCAGGCTGATTAGAAATTTGAAAAAAAAGGGTTTTTTTTCCTTTATTCAATAAAAAGTTGCTTTATTTATATTAAAAGATCTCAAAAACCAAAAATAGCAAATCCTCATTGTTACTTGAAAAAATATAAGAGGAACAAAGAGAAACATATTATATATATATATATATATATGTATATGTGTGTGTGTGTGCATTTTCTATTATATAAAATATATTTTTTATCATATAATATATTATCAACTCATGCTTGGGCTCGGGCATTGGCCGGGCTTTTTGAAGAAAGCCCAAGCCTAGGGCGAAAGAAGGTCAAGTTTGGTGTATTAGGCCCGAGCTTGAGCTCGTGGGCTTAAAATGCATGTCCATGCCCGACTTAGAACAAGTCAGGCTGGGCTGCTCCGTTGGGCTACCCAGCCCATGAACAAATCTAGTAACAAGTTTTTCGGATATGATGTCTCTTCAATATCATAGTCGAACCCTATTCTTATATAATTACATAATCTCACATACTCATACACTTACATACTTTCTTAATCTCTTGTTCCCTAATCCCTAATTCTCAACTTCATTTAAGTTTCAGCAAAAAGGCTTGCTTAAGTGTCTCAAATTAATAATTTGAGAGGCTTAGAAGCTTCATCAATTGAAATCAAGTCCAGACTGTGGACCGATGGACTGGGTAAGTTGTAATTAATTTTTCATTTTTAGGGTTTTAATACTATAAATTTATAAAAATGGTTGGTTTCTCTCAAAATCTCTTTTCAATATGTTCAACTTCAAGGATGTCTGGTCACAATACGACAACATCAATATGGGTACTAGTGGTTCTATGGCTGATGTTGCCGAAGCCACCCCTAGCAATGCTACTAGGAGTGGAAAGAAAAAGACCTGCAGCCATGTGGAGAAATGTTTACTATAGAAACTCTTGAGGGGGGAAGTTAATTAAAAGAATTATTTACATAAAATGCAAAAGTGATTTTAGTTATAGTAGCAAGGGTAGTATATATTGATCATTTGGTTAGACATATGGCCAGTCATCTAAAAAAATAAAAATAATCAAAATCAAACACAAATTGGGTGTGAGCTTTTTGATAAATTTGGCTATTCCCAATAAAAATGAGACAAGAATTAATTAAATATTTTGTATCTGCTAATTGTTGAATAATTGTTTATATAAGTTGAGGACCTTAATTTAAAAATATTTTTATAACAATCAATAAATCCCTAATTTAAAAAATTTTCTAGATATACTCTTAGAGCAAATGCTTTAAAATTGTTTTATTCATACAAAGAAAATTTAATTTTTCTTTGTCAAATCTTAGTTTTAAAATTCCACTTACATTTGATATTTGGACTTCCAAATATAATATTAGATATATTTATGTTACAGGGCATTTTATTGATAAAATTTGACTTTTACAAAAAGAATTTTAAGTTTTACATGACTTGAATGACCACATGTTAGCCTAACAATTGTTGTTAGTATATTAAGTACTTTACATATTTATGAAATTAAAAATAATTTTTTTTCTATTAGTTTTGATACTATCAATAATAATTATTTGATAATAAATATTTTAAAATCTCAATTAAGACCATTTTTAAATAGTAAATTATTTCTTATTATAGAAGTGCACCTCACATCTTAACTTTGTGTATAAGATGTTTTAAATATTATTTATCTTCATATTTTTAAAATTAGAAATTGAATTATGTATATTAGAGATTTTGGAACAAGAAAATAAGAATTTAAATATTTATGTCAAAGATATGGTCTAAAATATAGAAGTTTTGTATTAAATGATTAACATAGGTGAAATTCCACCTATTCTATGTTAAGGATTTGTATTTCATGTAAAGATTTTCTTACTAATTTTTATAATGAGAAAATGCCCCATGATTTTATAACTGATGATAATTGCGAAATTGTAGTTTTGTATAAATGATTTTTAATTTTTTTCATAATAAAACTAATGTATTTTGGAGTGTTTATTATCCAACTTCTTGTATTTTAGTTACTCAATTATTTTTAATTAGTGAATGTTTTTAAAATATAGAAATAATTTATAATTTCAAAATATTATTAATGTAATGGAAGTTAAATTTAAAATAATATTGAGAAAATATTTCTCCTCTCTATTGCTTAGTTGCAATGTTAGGTTGTAGGATTAGAAAACATGATTTAGATGTTTTACTTAAATCTTATTGTGCAAATGTAAAATGTGTGATTGGAACAAAAATGATAAAATTAATAATTTATTATTTGAAATGCATAGTGTATATGAATCTCAATTATTAGGACATAGAAGAACTTGTAAAATCACTATTAGAACCACTAATTCTAGTAATGGAAGAGATAGAGTGTGATCACTAATAAATAAAAGACAACAATCTGTTACTATTTCATCATCAAGTTTACTTACTAAACTTCATTTTTGTTTACAAACTAATTTTAGTAATTTAATAGATTCTCTACCTTTGAAGAATTAAATAATTTTGATATTTTAATATGATGGAAAGAACATGATAAAGAAAAAATTATCTAGTGTTTGTCACTATGATAAGTGATCCACTAACCCCTCTAGTTTACACAATTTCATCAATCTTATTTTAGTGCAGATGATAGGGTATTGGACAATAAGAGAAACTGTATGAATGATGAAAGCCTAGAGATATGCATATGTTTGAAGGATTGGTTGGATGCTGAAGACAAATTACAATATTTGGGTGGGCATGCCACCTCAATTCATGGTTCACCAGAAGTAGATTATGCAAACAAGATCAAGGAGATGGAAGAGGTGGGACTTGAAGTTGAAGAAAATAATGAAGCCAATATTTTTCTTTGTATACTCAATAATTGTATAACATTTTTAAAATTATTACAAATTTCATTTTTTTTCAGTTTTATTTAAAAGTTTTTTATGATTTTTTTAATACCACTATAAATTTTTATTTTGAATTTTGTTATATATTTTATTCAAATTTATTGTAATTTTTCAAACTATTTTTTTTACTTTGCATTTATTAAATTCAAATAAAATAAAATTTTCTGAAATTTTCTTTTTAATTTGTTGTCTATTTTGTATTTTGTTAAGTGTTTTTTGTTAAATTTGTATTTCTCTCAAAATTTTTGTCATTTTTACTTAGCAAAAAATTAAAAAAAATGACAAAATGTAAAAGACTTGGCTCGACTCAACCCAAGCCCGAGGCACGACTTGACATTGCACAGGCTCACCTGGGTTCCTATCGTGGGTCATGTCAGACTTGACCTTTAAGGGATTTCGGGCCAATCAAGCATGGCCCGCCCAAGCTTGTGTGCCAACACAACACAAGCTGCCATGGCACGAGTAGGCCACAAAAGTAGGCTGCACCAGCTCGACACAACCCACATTACACCTCTAATGATACTGTCTACATGGCATGTGAGCCAAGTAACATGTCATATGGACATTATTGTATATACCCCAAAACAAACATTTTTTAATACCATGAAGTACAGAAAGAAAAAGACAAAAACTTTGTTGTTCTTATTGTTTTCTTATCAAAGAAAGAAAAATGATGAGATGCATGATGAATCAACTATGATGGTACATGTATTAGTAAAAACTCTTGCCCAGGGGCGGAGCTAGAATTTTTTCTTGAGGGTAAAAACCTAAAAAACATGGATAGGGGGGGCGGGGGGGGGGGGGGGGGGCAAAAGCTAAGAAACATAGGTAAGGAGGTCAAAATATAAGTAGAATTTAAATGGGCTTTGTGGGAATTTTGAAGGCTTAGGGGGAGCCATGGCTCCCCTCCGCCACCCTCTCTGGTTCCGCCCTTGCTCTTGCCTAATCCGAAAGATTAGAATTTGAGGTATACCCTGATGAAAAATCAAACCCAATGGACACCTAATGCTGCATTTGGTATTTCTTATTATTTTAAGGATTTATCTCCTTTTCTCAGTTAAAATACCGACTTTTTAACTACTAAAACAAGATAAATTGTTAAAATAAGGAATACCAAATGCGACTTAAATGTTGTTTTATGTAATGTAATTTAGGTAGCATAGTCTTACCCTCAAGTTATTGTAGCCATACTTTCACAAAAACTCAAAATAAAACTTAAACGGATAACTTTTATATTGAACAAAAGGCTATTGTCCAGCAACTGAAACTATAATAGATAAAAGGTTAATATGAATGTGAGATTGAATACATGACCAATGCAATAGGTCCACTATTTAATGAATGGTTTAATTAATTGTATGGAAGTTTGCCTCGAGATGAGCGCTGCCACTCCCAGTAGATCTCAAGCCTTCGTTTGCCTCTCAGTTCAAAGTTTCCTCTTCGATTTCTCCTATTCAACCTGAGAAGATCTCTGTCGCCGAAAAAACCCCATCCTTAAAATGGGTGAACCATCAACCAGCTATTCTATTTTCTCAAGAGATCCAATGATCTCTTGCTCCTCTTCAGTTTTCCCTTGTTGGAAAAAGCATTCATGGCCATTCTCCACATCAACTGATCAAAGAGGTTCTGACTGATTAGAACGACGAAATACCTGGTGGTCACAGCTTTCAATCCTCACCAGGTTTGCTGAAGAAAGCGAGTTCTTGAAAATGTTTGGCTTCGTGGGATGCTACGAATTTATGAGAAGGGCCATAATGCAAGCAACGTAAGGGGTAGGAGAAGAAGCCTTCTGATGGTGTTGTAGCGCAGCTAAAGAGCCAAAGGATTGAGAAGACGACGGTATTTCGTCAGACAGGTTTCTTTTCCCAGAGCACGACCAGTGTAATAAGGAGAAGATTGATGTCTGCTATTAACGAGAACCAGAACCGTTTTGTGTACGAGACGATCTTGATTGATGTCTCAGCAGATGATTGCCTGAATGGTCGCATCCCCATGAAAGTGCAGACAGCTGAGTTTTCATGGTGCCCGGAAAATGGAGTCAACCACAGATTGGCAACATGATTCCTTCACTGTTGACAAAAATGAAGTTGTTGATTAATGCCATTAGCATCCTGTTTTTTCACAATCCGTGCATATATGGCACCATGAGAAGAGATGCATAAAATTTTGGGAAATGTAATTTATATTGGGGAAGATGGGGTCATTGTAATTTTGGAGGAGAAGCTCTGAGTCACGTCTGAAGACACTGTTTTTAGAACGTTATTTGCCCCCACTCAATTTTACTGAGTTTGTTGTTGGGTTACAGGAAAATTCGTTTCAAGGATACAACAGAGCCTTGGGTGAGAATCTGCAACCAGTAAAGTTAAAGAGTCTCCAAAGAAACCTTCTGTGAGACTGTAGCAGACCGGACTAAGAGAGAGAGATAGTGAATTTCGAAATTGTGTGTTTTGGAGTCTGATTCATGCTCCTTAAATAATTTGTGAAGAGGTATAAAGAAAATGTAGGTGCTGGTTTAGAGAATGCACATTGAACAGTCACAATAAAATTTGTTAATAGTTGGTGAATATTAACTTTGAATTGTGCCTTTTGATCACACCCGATTGAATTGTGACCGTTGATCTCATCAACGGTGATCAACGCACCAAAACCAGAGCTGCCCATCGAGAGCCACGCGGGTGCGAGCAAAGTGCGCCTCTAAAGCGCCTCATTGTGCCACACACACCCGCGTGCGTGCGTTGCGCGGTATCGAATCCCCATACTCTACTCTACTTTTTCTAAGGAGTGTAAATCAGCTCCTATTGAAATACTGAAAACAAACATTGTAATTATCCAATGAGATAAGTTCAAAACTAGGTTTTTTTTTGTAAGAAAAAAACTGATTTTTCAACCAAATGTGCAGATGCAATTTCTAATGTAATTGACCAATCAAACCCATTAGATTTAATCTCTTATGAGATTAAAATCCAACACTTTATAACTTACAGCACAATTTTGAATTACAATCCCCCATAGTCTATTAATAACCCCCCTATAAATCGCATCCTGCCAGTGGATTTGGCATCAATCTACAGTTAGAATTCATCCCCTACAGTGGGGTTAAAGAATTCTGAACTGGGCTGATCAATCATTCTCTCTAAAATTTTTAAGGAAAAACTTCTTAAATTACCCTTAGTGTTTAGTTAATTGACAAACTCTACCGTTATTATTTGTATATTATGTTAAAGCATCCCTACTGTTTCTAACAATTGACTAACTACTCCCCTGCTGCCATTAGAATTCCATCTCAATCTGTTCATATGCCACACACCAGGTGACTATTATATTTTAAGAAAATGACAATAATACCCTTTTTTGGGTATGAGGGTGCTTTTAGTAGAACTCTGTCTCCGACGAAGTTTTGATTCACTTGAGAAACTTCGACCTGGGTTGTGTTCTGATACACGCAACCCATGTTGCAGAGCTCGGAACCAATCCAATTGTTTGATTAGGCCTTGGAATCATCCAAATCTACAACACCACCTCCCTCTTATCCCAGTTGTGATCCACCACCTTCATCCTCAATATCAACTCAAAGAAAACTACTCTGAAATTATAAACATCGGTCTTCTTTGAAGACATACCATGTTTAATCCATTCATGGACTAGAACCTCAGCATTTCACTTCTCGGGAAAAAGCAAACAATGGCCATCTCTTTTCAAGTTGAATACTTCAGATAGTCTAATGCTCGCTATCTAGCATTTATGAGTTCCACCCTACTTCGCCGTTACCTGTCTGCAGAGGTACACAAACCAAAGAGAAGAAGAAAGCTCCATAGGTTCTCTCGTCTATTTTCATTAATTGACCCTTTCTTTCGTGAGTCGTGACCACTGGCTACAAAGCTAGGAACTCGTGAAGGACGATGGGTTGTAATTGACCCGCTCACGTAGTGGCAACCGGTTCACATCATCCCGGTCCACCTCATGCCACAGGACCTCTGGATTCAGAAGAAGTAGAGGAAGAAAAAACCTTTTGACCGCGAGACCCTAATATTCTACGGGAAGCCCTCTTGGGTGCAGCCCCGAATTTTGTGCATGATATTAACCTCCACCCGTCTCTCCATCCTACTACCGATATTTGCTCTCGGTTCTTACCAGACAGGTCCACCGAAGGCTTCATTCCAGTGGCCACTACATTCAAATTGACATCAACAACGGCAATTGCAGCAGCAGCTCTAGTCCTGCAACAACCCTACATATCTATACCTCCAAACCCATCACCAACGTCGGTTTTCAATAATCCTCACCGGTGATCCAATTTTGGTTTATTGGCTGCCAGAAGTTGCAGCGGCAGTGGTGATTTAGTTTGAACGAGAAAAAACAAGGGAATTGGTGGTGATGAAAAACAAATGGAGATGGAGTAGGGTGTGAGTAGGGAGGTAATGTTACGTATGGGTCCCCTTGAAGGACAGAGGCTAAAGGCTAAAGGGTAGGGTGAGTGAAATGATAGAATGATGATCCCATTATGAGTTTGACTCCTATTTATAGGAAGAGATCCCAAGGTCCCGAAATGAATGAATTAAAAGTGTTTAATTCCCATTAGATGAGGGAATCTCGGATTTAGTGTTAGTTGTTAGGAAACACTGCTAGAGTTTCACCACGCATCTTATGAGATATCTCAAATATGAGCTTTCCCTTTGTCTGAGGATTCTCTTAATACATGTGTGCTACTTCCTTTCGTGAGCTTCTTAGACTAATGTGGCACGAGTGGTGTCACTATTTATCTCATGTGTCCTTTTTAATCCTACTAGATGTCCTGTCACACGTGTTATTACAACTCAAGCCTAGAACTCAAGGGCCACAAAACAACACAATAAGCACCAGCGAGGAGATCTGAAACCAAAATCCTCAACCTAGCCTAAAAGCTCAAAGCCTAATAGACCTCCGGAAAATAAAAGAGCATACAAGCACTCGATTAACAGCCCAAGCTATTTGTTCCTCTACCACTTCTACCCCTTCCCCTGATGCAACGGGCTCCTCGAGGAGGAGGGGTAACAATCGGTAGATCATAACAATCCCTTAATAGTTTAGATATCCTATTTTTGACCGACAAAACTGACGGTGTAAAAGACACGTCTAACTAGGAACTTTTTGTCTTTAAATCAGACTCTGTCTCCGAGTGTTAGACAATTATGCCCTTAGCTTCAATCGGATTGTCGTACATTTTCACATTTATTGTAAATGAATAAAGTACATAATTGATTCATGTCACTGTGATGTGTTTCTGTGTAATACCCTTAATTTGGACACTTAATGAGACTCGTGTTAACTTAGAATCTTTACAGTTATTGGATAGATCTGGGGAGATTTATCTTGCCAAGGCTGACATTGATATACCACCAACTTGGTTGGAGTGGCTTGTCTTAATTGCTAGGGTGAAACCTGAGGTACATAAAATGTGGGTTTTCTTGAAACCCTGAACCGAACTAAATTTCCAGTATTACCCTGGACCTCAGAGAGATGGGGAAAACTGGAATGTTACACCTGACCCCTAGACTCAATTATGGTATTACACTAGGTGTCGGATTGGGCTATCTTTGATATGCCAATCAGTGAGATCCTTAGAGGGGGTCAAAACCTAGGTATGTTGGGACAGTCCGAGAATTCATCTGAGTGGGTGATCATAGTGACAGGATCAACCCCTTTGTTGGACAAATGAATGATCAAGGATGCACTCTCTCTGATAGAAACCTAAAACTGTCGGCAGTTGATTTCAACCATATAATATATATATATTATATTATGGTTTCAAAATGTTTGCAAAATGTTTTAATTCACAGAATCCATGTGAGTAGAGAGTGCAACATTGTTCCTTGCAACCGAGGGAGAGGTCATCTCTTGTCGGGCAGTGTTTGATCATTATGGGCTGAGAGGTTAAGTATAAGACCATTAAGGGTAACACCTGATGGGCTAATCTTGCATTTGCCTACAGTCCTTAGGTTTTCATAAAGTGGCTGGACCCAAAGACCATTTAATGTAAATGTTGGGTTTATTAAGAATCCATGGTGATGGACTCAGGGATTCATTGTCTCCTATAGTGAATTTGACCAGGCCTTATAACAAAAGCTGGACTGAATCCATGTGATTGATGTATAGATCAATGTTTGAGTCCCATGCCATACAAGGAGAGCCAAGTAGACAACGGATTAAATGAACACATAAACTTAATGGACCTAAAGCCCAATTTCAAAATGAGTTAATTAGATTAATTAAATAGGGGCAAATCTAGGTTTGGATTAGCATATAAGGATTCCCTTCACCAAGCTCCTTGCAAACTAAGGATTATGAACCTTAACATCACGGACGAAAGAGGAACTGATCCAATCTCGCAACTAAGGCTCTTGCTTCGTAGAGATGGTTACCCGTAGAAACTTCCCCAAATTTAAAAATTTCTCCACTTAACTTTCACTGCTTTCCTCCTCCAAACAACCTTCTTTCTCTTGCGAATCCATCCCAGCCTTCCGTACCAAAACCTCCTCCAAGTTGGAATTGCCTCTCTCCAAAGGACGGCTAAGCGGCCCATCTCCGCTAAACCTAAGCCTGGGTGAAGACTCATGGTGAGTAAAGAAGTCATTCGCTGATTGCAGAGGCTTCTTAATTCCCTCCAACCTTTGCCAAACTGAATTGAGAGGGACGACTATGTACAGGGAGTAAGGCACCATGGACTTTACCATTGAAACGACCACGTCCAACCTAACATTAACTTGGCTTTCAATTGGGTAATGGATGTAGTAGGGTTGACACATAGACGTCTACCCGCGCCCTAACTCGAAAAAACATTCACTCCTACCCGCCCTCCTACGAAGAGCGGGAATCTCTTAAATTTTGAAACGCCCATTGACCACCGGGCTACGAAGAACGATGACTCTGGTTTCTCCAGCAGCTGGTCCTCCATTGAAACTATCTCCATCATCGCGCCTGTCAAAGTCTGCATCGCAACATCCTTCCTTCCTTCCGCCAGGAACGGACTATGAAGATCGACCCCTGCAACATCATCCTCCGGCGCTGGCAGCCCCTAAAACACTTCCACTATCTCTTCTCTTTCCCCTGTCACCAGAGGTTGATGAGGCTTCCTTCTCTTCTTTCGTTTGCGGTGCGCTCTCATGGGAAAACTAACAAAATCACATCCCAGAGGAAACCGACCTCACTCTCTTTGCTCATAATTCGGAATTAGAAGGTCCCGATTATTGAACAAAGGCGGAGCAGTCGACCTTAGGTTCAACTCCCATTCTTTGAAAACCAAGGATCGACTAACCACCTGGGGCTCCTGGTCTTCAACGGCAACCCTCAATAGATACCTAGTACCTTCCACTTCCAACTCAACATACTTGGGAATGTCGCAGACCGCCCCTCTCCAAACAAGAAGACGGAGGGATTCGAGGTTTTTCCAAGCTAGATTATTCGGATCTGCAGCAATGAAACCACCCATTGCGTCTCCTATCTCCTTGAAGACCGTCGGGCACTAGACAGAGAGGGGAACACCAAATACCCTGATCCACCACTTACTGTAACCTCCTTTCTGCCTTTCAAAACACCCTCCCTGAGTCCAGCGAGATAGAGTGAACCGCATCCCGTTGAAGGTTTGGGCTCAGTTGTGGAGAGCACCACAAGCTTCTTCTTCGGAGGCAAACATTAAAAGCCATTTACTCCTCTCAAGCCTTCGCACAGCTAGATTACACATGTTCCTCCGTCGGAGAGAAATCCACCGTCCAATCTCTTCCTTTGAGGGAAAAACACCTGGAAACCTTAGGACTAGGCAACTTCGGAGGAAAGATTCATGGTCCCGAACTCCAACCTCATCGACCACAACTCTGATTGCACCTCCAACCACATGCACTGAAGCTAAACCATCTTCTGAAATCCCAAAATCCGCAACGGTGCCCCTTCAATTAGCCTTCTGTTGTTTCTTGGGTCGGTCCAATCGATTACAGATACCGGTATTTTGTCTCTCCTAAGAGTAAGGGTAGAGTTTGTTAGGGATAATTTAAGAAATTTTCCTAAATTTTAAAACTCAATATTACCCTTTGGTTGTCAATTTTGCCAATTATTTTTCAAATTTTCAAAATAAAACTTAACATCCTTACTCAATGATGTCTTTGATCGTAACTTTGCAAATGCTTCTGAGTATGTCTTTTTTTGTGAAATAACATGCATATTTTTATTAATAAAAATAATCTTGGCTAGAGTTTGAAGTTCTCGGGAAAATTTCCATCTCGCCATCTATCTGTTGAGAGGGATGGAACTTGATTGATGTATGTGCATGTTACACATCCTTTTTACTACTGTATACATGGTTGTGATGATGATTTTCATGATTTTTTTCCTAATTGAGAATGGATTTAGGAAATCAAGAGTTTGGGATAACTTAGGGTGAAGATAACATAAAGACATGTTGATATGGCGAATAGGGAAGCATTACGGCCCATATAGAAGAAAGACCCAACTGAAAAACAAAAGGGCAACACTTCGGCTAATAAAGAGTGCAAAGCCTAATTCGAAATCCTTTGGGAGACAACAAGAAGAAAGGCCTGGTTGAAACCCTCCAAGGGAAGCAATTCGGCCCACCAAAGAGGAAGGTCCAATCGCAGCCCATTCGTAGCCCTAGGGAGACTCCAAAAAGGCGGTTGCCTTTAGAGAAGAGAAGAGAGACTGAAGAGAAGAGTATAAAAGAAAAGAAAATTAAGAAATTAGGGTTCGAACCCCTGAAAGCAAATTGAAGAAGAGAAGTGTTGAAGAAGGAAGAAAATGCTGTTGAATGCGAATGGAGAGGAGAAGATCGAAGATTGATGCAACAATCATAGGTTGTCTTCTTCTTTGGTTCTGCGATTTCAGTAACCTAGGTTCAATTAGGGTTTAATGGCTTTTCTTTATTGAATCTTTCTTTCTTTCTATGATTCGAATCATGTTGGATGTTAATTCAGACCTGTAATTAAATCTTTTATGTTATTCGATTGATTGGATTCAATCTTGGGATTTCTTGATTAGGGTTTTCAATTGATAAAACAATCTTGGCTGAATTGTTCTTAATTCTTGGATTGCTTGAATTGCTTGAGAAAAAGTTAAGGTAATTAGATCATCTAATCAAGAAAACGGATTGAATGCATCTTAAAGATAATTTGCATGGTTTGTTTGGTGTTCGTTCATACCTAAATTGATGCCCTTCGAATTCTTTCTTCTTAGTGCATCTATGGGGATTAAATTCTTGATAGATATATAGGAATTGTCACCCATAGATAGGGTGGGCTATGCTCGAGAGAGGCTGCTCATACCATTAGGGTTTCGCCAACCCATGACTAAATTCCACATCAGTTGAATAACTTAATGGTTTAATTGCTGAACCGAATATGCTAGTGTTTACATACAACTTTTCTTCTCATTGCATAAAGGTGGTTTGATCCGAAACTGATTAGGGTAGCTTGCTAATTAGGAATTAGGGTTTTGATTTGTTTAATATTTCGGTTTATCAGATAACAAACGACTGATTCATTACTAGTAATTGTTGGATCAATCCTCGTGGGAACGATACTCTACTCATCATTGTATTACTTGATCGGCTAGTGCAATTGTTAGTGTAATCTATACCCATCAAGTTTTTAGCGCTATTGCTGGAGATTTATCACAACAATATTAGGAACCATTTGTCCTTGTTAATCTGATTATATACATTATGTTTATGATATTTGTGTATTAGTTTCTCTATGACTATGACTTGTATAGTTTATGACACGTAGAAGTGAAAAGGAGAGCATCACCTATGATCCCGAAATTGAAAGAACTCTCCGTCACCGCTTTAGAACTTCTAAACAAGGGAGAGCTGAAAGTGCAAAGATGGCTGAACAAAGGACCATGATG
This sequence comes from Nelumbo lutea, assembly GCF_056320005.1. Taxonomy (NCBI): domain Eukaryota; kingdom Viridiplantae; phylum Streptophyta; class Magnoliopsida; order Proteales; family Nelumbonaceae; genus Nelumbo; species Nelumbo lutea. Next base: position 33,067,211 of record NC_142691.1, read on the forward strand.
GATTATGCCAAGCCAACCCTTATCGGGGCAGCCTCGAGCATTGTTAGACCAACAATAGCTGCTAACAATTTTGAAATCAAACCAGCTATCATTCAGATGATACAGAATACTGTTCAGTTTTGCGGCTTGGCTCATGAAGATCCAAACACTCACATTGCCAACTTCTTGGAAATATGTGACACATTCAAGCACAATGGATCGATCTCTACTTGGGATGAAATGGCCAGTTGTTTTCTATCCAAGTATTTCCCTCCGTCCAAGACAGCAAAGATGAGGAATGATATCACCACCTTCTTTCAGCAGGACAAAGAGTCATTGTATGTGTCATGGGAGCGTTGCAAAGAATTACTAAGGAATGTCCCTCATCATGGACTTCCCGTATGGATGCAAGTTCAAACATTTTATAATGGGTTGACCGAAGCCAATAAGACCATTATGGATGCTGCAACTAGGGGATCCATCAATAACAAGACCCTTTGAAGTTGCCCATGCACTCATTGAGGAGATGGCTGCGAACAACTACCAATGGCATTCCGACAGAACCCAAGTTAGGAGACAACCCGGACTTCATAATGTAGACACCTATACAACACTGTCTGCACAAATCGGTGCCCTCAGCAAGAAAATAAATGAAATGCAGTTGTTAGCCATGCATGTTCAAACCATAGCCTGTGAATGGTTTGGGGGAGGTCACATCAGCACTAACTATCAAGTCGGAAATCAGTTCATGCAGTCCCTCGAGCAATTAGATTATGTTGGTAACTTGCAAAGGTAGCAAGGCAATCAGTACCCTCGTGCTTTTAACCCTAGATGGAGAAATCACTCGAATCTGTCTTGGAAAAATCAAAATGTGGTGAAACCCTTTCCCCAAAATTTCAATCAGTCAGAGAAGAAATCCAATCTAGAAGAGCTGATGACCAAGTTCATAGCAAGTGCAGAAATGAGATTTCAGAACCAAGAAGCATCAATGAAGAACCTTACCCAGCAACACCGAGGCAAATCCAAGAGAGCAGGTGCAGGCTATTACCTTGAGGAGTGGTAAGGAGCTGCAAGAGGTGGAGAAGAAAGCAAGGCAAGAAATCAAGGTGGGTGCAACCCTAGAAACCGAAAAGGAGGAAGAGTAATCTGAATCAAAGAAAGAGAAAAGTAAACAGCCGTAGGTACCATTTCCGAATAGGCTACAACAACACAAATTGGAAAAGGAATTCGGTAAGTTTCTTGAAATTTTTAAGAGTTTACATATTAACATTTCGCTTGCAGATGCTTTAGCCTAGATGCCACACTATGCAAAGTTCCTGAAAGAGATATTGGCAAAACAAAAGTAAACTGGGAGATGTGGCTACAGTTGCACTAAATGAAGAATGCTTGGCAATCCTCCTCAACAAGTTGCCCCAGAAATTGAAAGATCCAAGGAGTTTCACTATTCCTTGCACTATAGGCAGTTTGAAAATTAACAAGGCATTGTGTGATTTAGGAGCTAGTATAAATTTGATGCCATATTCGGTTTTTAATAAATTAGGGTAGGTTGAACCCCAACCCACTAGAATTGCATTGCAGTTAGCTGATAGGTCCATAAAGCATCCTAGGGGAATCATAGAAGATGTACTTGTTAAAGTAGACAAATTCATTTTTCCAGTTGATTTCATTGTGTTAGATAAGCAAGAGGACGTTGATGTCTCTCTTATCCTAGGGCGACCTTTCCTAGCTACAGGGAAGGCTATGGTTGATGTCCAGAAAGGACAACTCAACCTTAGGATTCAAGATGAGGAAGTAACTTTTAAAATGCCTGATGCTAGGAAACGCGTGTCTTCTAGTGATGATTCATGTTATATGATAGATGTCACTAATGATGTGGTTGGTGGATGTTTTCAGGTCAATGGTCAGTGCCTCAAACCATATGCAGTGGATGGAGCATTGCCTTCCCTATGAACTGTGTACCTAGATGACCATTGATGCCACTAGACCGTTGAATTTCAGACAGAAAACAAGCGCTTATTGGGAGGCAACCCAATGCTGATAAGTAGTTCTTATTTTTATTTGTTTTTCTGTTTTTCCTTTTTCCATATCATTTGAGTTTTTCTTTTCTAGGATTCGAATTTCGCAAAGACAGAAAACAAGCGCTTATTGGGAGGCAACCCAATGCTGATAAGTAGTTCTTATTTTTATTTGTTTTTTTGTTTTTCCTTTTTCCATATCATTTGAGTTTTTATTTTATAGGATTTGAATTTCGTAGATTGCTAATTACACCTAGTGTATCATTCTCTCCTCCTCCTAGTTTTTTTTGATTCTCAACAGCTAGAAGGGCCAAACGGAAGAGACAACTCAGAATTCAACACACTCCTCAGGGAAGTTTTCTATACCCCTTATTATTGCTTGAAGTCCCACTACCCTCATTGCTGAATTCATCTTCAAATTATATGAACATTGAGGGCAATGTCCATGATAAGTGTGGGGGAGTTAGGTTGTAGTTTTGCACCTCAATCACCCCAATACTTACATGCATCGATAGGTCGAATAAACTGGAATTCCCTTGATATTTATTGATGTCTATAAGGTGAACTCCAAAAGGGAATACTATGAGTAAAGAAAATCACTGTAAGTGCTAGAATTTACTCCTGTGAATTATTCAATTTTATCACAATACATGAGGTTAAGGAAGCCGAATAAGATTTACATCATGACCAGCACTAATTCTACTCATGTGTATAGTGTGCTTGGTTGAAATCTTAATGTCTTAATGATCATTCGAGCTATTAATGCACATCTGAACTGTTAATGCATGAATTTCAACAGTTGTAAAAAGAAAAGAAGAGAAGAAGAAGAAGGGACAAAGTCCAAATGACTCTGCTGTCATGAACTGAATAGTAAAACTAGCAGTTTATGATATGAGTTCAGTCCTAACTTTGCTATTCCGAGCTAAATAGTAAAACTAGCAACTTGGAATGAGTATTGTCATCTGCCTCTAGCTTGTGACTCGTGTGAGATGGAGCATAAAATGCACTTGCACCCAAAAAAAAAGAAAAAAAAAGAGTTCGGTGATGGATGTGGTTCAAAGGGACAAAAATATAGTTGGAAATTCAATTAAGTGCATTGATAGATTCGAGACCAAGCTTGAGATGATGGTTAACCATGGCGGTTAAGGAGCTGCTATACATATTGAATGGACTTAAGTGCTGGAGCATGAAGAAGCTCATGTTCTCCTTTCCTTTGTTCTTATGTATGTGGTAAGAGTGGCTAATCATGGGAATGCATCAGAGTGCTTATGCAGTATTTCCGATCACTTAACACATTCTCATCCTAAAAGTCATTTGATAGATGGAAATAATCTGGGGGGTGATTAGTTTATGGGTAATATCTTTGCTTGAGGACAAGCAAAAGCTTAAGTGTGGGGGAGTTTGATGTGTGCGCATGCTATACATCCTTTTTACTGCTGTATACATGGTTTTGATGATGATTTTCATGATTTTTACCCTAATTGAGAATGATTTCGGGAAATCAAGAGTTTGGGACAGCTTAGGGTGAAGATAGTATAAGGACATGTTGATATGGCGAATAGGGAAGCATTTTGGCCCATATAGAAGAAAGACCCAACTAAAAATCAAAAGGGCAACACTTTGACCCATAAAGAATGCAAAGCTCAATTCGAAATCCTATGGGAGACAACTAGAAGAAAGGCTTGGTCGAAACCCTCCAAGGGAAGCAGTTTGGCCCACCAAAGAGGAAGGCACAACTGCAACCCATTCGCAGCCCTAGGGAGACTCCAAAAAGGTGGTTGCCTTTAGAGAAGAGAAGAGAGGGTGAAGAGAAGAGTATAAAAGAAAAGAAAAATAAGAAATTAGGGTTCGAAACCCTGAAAGAAAATTGAAGAAGAGAAGTGTTGAAGAAGGAAGAGAAGGCTGCTGAATGCAAATTGGGGTGGAGAAGATCGAAGATTGATGCAACAATCATAGGTTGTGTTCTTCTTTGGTTCTGCGATTTCAGTAACCTAGGTTCGATTAGGGTTTAATGGCTTTTCTTTATTGAATCTTTCTTTCTTTCTATGATTCGAATCATGTTGGATGTTAATTCAGACATGTAATTAAATCTTTTATGTTATTCGATTGATTTGATTCATTCTTGGGATTTCTTGATTAGGGTTTTCAATTGATAAAACAATCTTGGCTGAATTGTTCTTAATTCTTGGATTGCTTGAATTGCTTGAGAAAGAGTTTAGGTAATCAGATCATCTAATCAAGAAAACAGATTGAATGCATCTTAGAGATAATTTGCATGGTTCGTTTGGTGTTCATTCATACCTAAATTGATGCCTTTCGAATTCTTTGTTCTTAATGCATCTACGGGGATTAAATTCTTGATAGAGTTATAGGGATTGTCACCCATAGATAGGGTGGGCTGTGCTCAAGAGAGGCTGCTCATACCATTAGGGTTTTGCAAACCCATGACTGAATCCCACATCAATTGAATAACTTAATGGTTTAGTTGCTGAACTGAATCTGCTAGTGTTTACATACAGCTTTTCTTCTCATTGCATAAAGGTTGTTTGATCCGAAACTGATTAGGGTAGCTTGCTAATTAGGAATTAGGGTTTTGATTTGTTTAATATTTTGGTTTATCAGATAACAAATGGTTGATTCATTACTAGTAATTGTTGGATCAATCCTCGTGGGAATGATACTCTACTCATCATTGTATTACTTGATCGGCTAGTGCACTTGCTAGTGTAATCTATACCCATCAAGTTTTTGGCGCCGTTGCCGGGGATTTATCACAACAATATTAGGAACCATCTGTCCTTGTTAATCTAATTTTGTACATTATGTTTATGATATTTGTGTATTAGTTTATCTATGACTATGAATTGTACAGTTTATGACACGTAGAAGTGAAAAGGAGAGCATCACCTATGATTCTGAGATTGAAAGAACTCTCTATCGCCACCTTAGAACTTCTAAGCAAGGGAGAGCTGAAAGTGCAGAGATGACTGAACAAAGGACCATGATGGATTATTCCAAACCAACCCTTATCGGGGCAGCCTCGAGCATTGTTAGACCAACAATAGCTGCCAACAATTTTGAAATCAAACCAGCTATCATTTAGATGATACATAATATAGTTCAGTTCTGCGGCTTGGCTCATGAAGATCCAAACACTCCCATCGCCAACTTCTTGGAAATATGTGACACATTCAAGCACAATGGGGTTAATGATGATGCGGTGAGGCTCAGATTGTTTTCATTCTCATTGAAGGACAAGGCTAAGATGTGGCTGAACTCTCTCCTAGCTGGATCGATCTCTACTGGGGATGAAATGGCCAGTTGTTTCCTATCCAAGTATTTCCCTCCGTCCAAGACAACAAAGATGAGGAATGATATCACCACCTTCTTTCAGCAGGATGGAGAGTCATTGAATTAGTCATGGGAGCATTGCAAAGAATTACTAAGGAAGGTCCCTCATCATGGACTTCCCGTATGGCTGCAAGTTGAAACATTTTATAATGGGTTGACCGAAGCCAATAAGACCATTATGGATGCTGCAACTAGGGGATCCATCAATAACAAGACCCTTGAAGTTGCCCATGCACTCATTGAGGAGATGGCTACGAACAAATACCAATGGCATTTCGAGAGAACCCAAGTTAGGAGACAACCCGGACTTTATAATGTAGACACCTATACAACACTGTCTGCACAAATCGGTGCCCTCAACAAGAAAATAGGTGAAATGCAGTTGGCAGCCATGCATGTTCAGACTGTATCCTATGAATGGTGTGGGGGAGGTCACATCAGCACTGAATGTCAAGTCGGGAATCAGTTCATGCAGTCCCCCGAGCAGGTAGATTATGTTGGTAACTTGCAAAGGCAACAAGGCAATTAGTACCCTCGTGCTTTTAAGCTTGGATGGAGTCACCCGAATCTGTCTTGGCAAAATCAAAATGCGGTTAAACCCTTTCCTCAAAATTTCAATTAGTCGGAGAAGAAATCCAATCTAGAGGAACTGATGACCAAGTTCATAGCAAGTGCAGAAATGAGATTTCAGAACCAAGAAGCATCAATCAAGAACTTGGAGAATTAAGTGGGGCAGTTGGCATAGATGATATCGGCTAGAGTACCAAGCACTTTACCTAGCAACACCGAGGCAAATCCAAGAGAGCCGGTGCAAGCCATTACCTTGAGGAGTGGTAAGGAGATGCAAGAGGTGGAGAAGAAAGCAAGGGAAGAAATCAAGGTGGGTGCAACCCTAGAAACCGAAAAGGAGGAGGGAGAGTAATCTGAATCAAAGAAAGAGAAAAGTCAACAGCCGCAAGTACCATTTCCGAATAGGCTAATGCAACAGATTTATTGAAATGTTTCATTTTAAAAATTGAAAGAAGATTTGAAGGATAAAATAGTCTTTTCCATATTTCTATTAATGGACGCTAACGATAAGACGAGTTTAGTCAATTGTCAGAAAACTTGGAGGTACCTTAAGTCAATTTCTAAACAGTAGAGGTGAGTATGCCTATTTCCTTACAATTAGGGGTACTTCAAGAAATTTTCCCTAATGAAATTAGCTAAAATGAATTGTTTGGATTTTATTGCTGTTGCTGAACCTATATTGCATGATGTGTTAGAGGATAGTATTGATAGGAGACTTAATTTTGAGAACTATTATACTCATGTTTCTAATGTTAAAATTATCTTATTTTGGAAGTCAGGTTAAGGTATTTCTATTGTTGTTGATCATAAACAATTTATTATTGTGAGAGTATTAGAGAATAATACCTTTCATGGTACTTTTACTATTGTTTATGCTAAATGCTTGAGAGCTTATAGGATATTATTTTTGGCTACTTTAAATAATTTTGGTGCCATAATATTAGAACCGTGCTTTGTGCTCAAGGATTTTAATATATTTTGCAAGCATATGAGAGGATAGGAAATGAGGGCCAAACTTGGGCTCTATGTATACTCTTCAATTGAAAGAAGTGGCATTTTGTGACTCTAAATTCACTTGGTGCAATAACAGAGCTGATTTAGGAGGTGTTTGACAAGTCTTTTTAGGAGGATCTTCCAAAAGCTCAAGACCTCAAAAGACTAACGAGCTTTCACAAATAGATCTTCAATGACCAAAGACCGTTTTGTTGCAATTTTTTCAAAGATCATCTTAAAGCTAGAAAGATTAAAAGACTATTTGACAAGCATTCAAACAGGTAAATAGTACTTGTGGGTTCCAGTTAAACATTTACCAACACAAAATATTAAAGTGGGGCCCCGCTCATGCATTTCTCTATACAAGACACCAATGTAGTCCCCAAATACAGTTCAGCACACACCCTAATATAGTCTCAAGTATACCATCCATTCTATGATCACTTTAAGGAACCACTACTTCCCAATACAGTTCAAACACACAAAGTAAAGAGGCCCAAATTAGTTTCAGGTCAAATTGATAAGAGGCTAAAATCATACTATGCTTTCTATTAGTTCATAACACAATTGAGTCACAACCATCAATCTAGTAGGGTTGTTGGCTATTTACTGTTATGGTGGTTGAATCAAAAGAGATTGCAGAGCCAAAAAAATCAAGGATATTAGTGAAATTTCTTGAACCTGTTCTGTTGAGTTATTAGTGAAGGCTACTAGTGATGTTGGAATAGAATATAGACGTGTCTTGGGTTTGCCATCAAATAAAACAAAGTCAAACCATGTCCCCATTACTTCTATATGACATGCTTACCTCAAAGAGGGGCCTATAATCCAATTTCACTGAAATGAAAATTTCTGTTAGTTTTTTATCCGATTTCATTATTCATAACTTCTTAAATATTCACAAACATGTGCCTAGAATGTATCATTCATCATCTATACCAACAAATATCAATTGACAAATAAATAGATATCAATATAGAGAGATGTCCATAGAAAATTCCATATTTGTATCCTATACTTTGGGCTTAGTTTCACTTTGGTCTCAAAACCTCAAAACATGCCAATCTAGTGAAGGGATGAGAGATCCATCATATGGATAGTTGAACCTTGTAGGTAGGTTGGGCGAAATTTCAAAAATTTCTCTCTCCCATGTGGTAATCACATTCCCTATTTTAGAAAACTGCATTTCCAATGATCAATCTTGAACCCTAAACCAGACCAGATCTGAAACCAAAAGGTAGGAGAGGGATATACCTAATACAGAGCAGTATTAACTCCCAATGAAGGTGTTCATGCCCAAGGAGATCACCAAAGACTGCTCCCACTGAAGATGACACAGCGTAGGGTGGTTCTTCAGCAAGAACCTGATTCTTCACCAAGAATCTGATGGAGGGCGAGTGAGCACGACTTCATATCAGTTTTTCTCCAAAAACTGATATCAAGAACCTTTCTTGATCGCTCCTACAGGCGGAGATCGAACTGGCTATGGCGGCAACAACAGGAGAAGGCAAGAGCAGAAGATGGCGTCAGTCCAACTATAGCTGTCTTCTCTCTTGTATCAGGAATCTGATGGGTGAATTGGGTTTCACCCTCCTCCTCTATTTATAGCCTTAAAGAGAGATTCTCCTAATCCAATAAGGAGTTTCCTAATCCAAATCTTGTATTTGGATCTAGACTCTCTTTAAGAAATAAGGACAATCCCTTATCTTATCTACAAATAAAGATCAGCCATCCTAATCTCATTAGGAGTTTCCTAATCCAAATCTTTATTTGGATCTAGACTCTCTGAGTGGATAGGGATAACTCCCTATCCTATCTGTTGATCTAAATCCTACAACCGCCCATCTTTAATTAATCATATTAAACCAGTTCGAATTGGGCTTTAGGCCCATTAAGTCCATGTGCTATCTTATCCTCCAAACTGCTACCCAGTTGGATATCCTTGTATGGCATGAGACCCAAACATTGATCTACACATCAGCCACATGGGTTCATCCCAGCCTCTATTACAAGACCTGGCCGAATTCACTGTAGGAAACAATGAACCCTGAGTCCATCACCATGGGCTCTTAATGGGCCCAACATTTACACTAAATGGTCCCTGGGTTAAGCCACCTTATAAAAACCCAAGGACTGTGGGAAGATGCAAGATTAGCCCATCAGATATACCCTCAATGGTCTTACACATAACATTTCAGCTCATAATGATCAAACACTACTCGACAAGAGAGGACATCTCCCTCGGCTACAAGGAACAGTCTTGCACTCTCTACTCACATGGATCATGAGAATTAAAACATTTTGCAAACATTTTGAAACTATAATATATATATATATATATATATATATATGTGTGTGTGTGTGTGTGTGTGTGTATCTCTATAAAAATATATTTTGTAAAACAAATTTCAACGGTTGAAATCAGTTGCTGGCAGCTTTGGTTTCCATCAAAGAGAGTACATACCCGATCATTCACTTTGTCCGATAAAGGGGCTGATCCTGTCACTATGATCACCCTCTCAGTTGAATTCTCAGACTGTCCAACATACACAGGTTCTGACCCCCTCTAAGGATCTCACTGATTGACATATCAAAGACAACCCAATCTGACACCTAGTGCGGTACCATAATCGAGTCTAAGGGTTAGGTGTAACATTCCAGTTTTTCCCATCTATCTCCAAGGTCCAGGGTAATACTGAAATTCTGGTCCGGTTCAAGGTTTCAAGAAACCACACTACATGTACCTCAGGTCTCACCATGGCAGCTGAGACAAGTCACCCAACCAACTTGGCGGCACATCAGTGTCAGCCTTGGCAGGATAAGTCTCCCTAGATCAATCCAACGGCTATGAAGATTCTAAACTAACACGAGTCTCATATATGTCCAGTTTAAGGGTATAACACAGAATCATAACACAATAACATGAATCAAATATGTACTTTATTCATTTACATTAAATGTCATAATGTATATCATTCTGATTAGAGCTAAGGGCATACACTGTCCAACAACTCCCACTTGCACTTAGGTCCAATCTGGTACAAGTCGGAGTTCCAAACTTTCCACGTGTTTCTCAAACACTTTCTATGTTAGTGGCTTAGTCAATGGGTCTGCCACATTCTCCGTTGGTGCTACCTTTTAACATCAATCTCACATAGATCCAATGTTGTCACACAACAGTAGAATGGGTGATGTGCTGAATTCCAATTTCAAGAATGAACACATTCATTCATTAGGCAGCCTCACTTGCGGTAATGTATTCGGCTTCGGTTGTGGAATCTGCCATGGACCCCTGTTTGTTGCTTTCCAGCAAATAGCACATGATCCTATCATGAAAATATACCCAGATGTAGATTTTCTATCATCTGAATTTGACTGGAGGTCGACATCAGTATACCCTTGGATCTATAGTGAACTACCATCGAATACAAAACAAAACTCTTTTGTCCTCTGAAGGTACTTAAGTATGTTTTTCACAACAGTCCAATGCTCCTGCCCTGGGTTGGCCTGAAATCTGCTTACTACACTCACTACCTGAGCGATGTCAGGACGAGTGCGCAGGATGGCATACATGATGCTCCCTACGGCTAAGGCATAGGGAACATCCTTCATGCCCTTAATCTCCTCAGGAGTCTTGAGAGACATACCCTTGGAGAGAGTGACTCCATTACTAAAAGGAACATTTCCTTTCTTGGAGTTCTCCATGTATCTTTTGACTATCTTGTCAATATAAGCAGATTGGGATAATCTTATTATCCTCTTCGATTTATCTCTATAGATTCGAAGACCTAGTATATAGGAGGCTTCTCCAAGATCTTTCATGGAGAATTGCTGTGAATTCCATACTTACACCGTAGTCAACATTCCTACATCATTTCCACTGAGTAGAATATCATCTACATACAGAACCAAGAACGTAACCTTATCCCCACTGGATTTCCTGAAAACACAGGGCTCATCCGGATTTTGCTCAAAGTCAAACCTTTTGACATAAGAGTCAAACTGGATGTTCCAACTCCTAGAAGTTTGCTTAAGTCCATATATGGATCTATTTAATTTACATACCATGTGTTCCTGACTTGCAACTATGAAACCTTGCAATTGCTGCATGTAGATATCTTCACTAAGATCTTCATTTGGGAATGTAATTTTGACATTCATTTGTCAAATCTCATAATCATGGTATGTTGCTACAGCTATTAAGATCCTAAGGGATTTAAGCATGGCCACTAGCAAAAAGGTTTCATCATAATCGATTCCCTCTTTCAGAGTGTACCCTTTCGCTATAAGATGAGTCTTGTAGGTCTCAACCTTACCATCAAGGCCCTTCTTCCTCTTATAGATCCATTTGCAACCAATTGTTTTTACCCCAGGGGGCAGATCTACTAGAGTCCAAACTCCAATGGTCTCCATTGAGTCAATCCCAACTCTCATGGCATCTACCCACTTCAAGAAATCTATGTCCAACATAGCTTCCGTATAAGTCACGGGATCCTCCTCACTAGTCGTAGCTTCCACTAGGTAACTATCTTGGTCATAGCCGAAACGAACTAGAGGCCTAGAAACCCGGGTAGATCTTCTAGGTTGGTCATTACTTGGAGCTTGTGGGACACCTCCCACTACCCTTGAGCTCTCCTCATCAAAAACAACTTCCTGACGATGATTGTTCAGGATGTAATCATCCTCCAAGAAATGGGCATTTCGACTACAGAACACCTTCTGTTTTCCTGGGTCATAGAATAGGTAACCCGCAGAGCCTTTGGGGTAGCCTATGAATAGGCAACGACTGGTCTTGGATTCTAATTTGTCTGCACTCGTTCTTTTAACATGTGCCGGACAACCCCAAATCTTCAAGTGTCTCACACTTGGTTTCTTTCCGGTCCAAGGCTCATAGGGAGTATTCAGAATTGATTTGGTTGGAACCCGGTTCAGCAGGTATATCGCAGTATCTAATGCGTAACCCCAAAAGGATATGAGTAACTCTGAGTGTACGAGAAGTGATCGGAACATATCCAATAAAGTTCGGCTCCTCCTCTTTGACACACCATCTAGTTGTGGTGTAGCAGGAGGAGCTAGTTGTGATACTATCCCATTGACCTTTAAGTAGTCCATGAATTCATCAAATATATACTCACCACCCCGATCCGATTGAAGGGTCTTAATTTCTCTTCCTAATTGTTTCTCGACCTCTTGTTTGAACTCTCTGAACTTTTCAAAGGATTCAGATTATGTCTCATCAGGTACACATAAACATACCGAGAGTAATCATCGGTGAATGTTATGAAATAAATGTGCTGGTTACGTGTCCTAACACTAATGGGACAACATACATTAGTATGTATAAGGTCAAGCGTGCCTGTACATCTTTCAGCCTTACCGTTAAATGGTCGTTTCGTCATCTTAGCCTGAAGGCAAGGTTCAAAAGTTGGAAGATCTTCTACAGTTAGAAAATCCAAAGGACCATCCTTTACCAACCTTGTGATACGATCTATGTTAATATGGCCAAGTCGGTAATGCCACAGACACGTGGGATTAACTGTATCACGGATTATTTTCTTAGGGATGTCATCCGACGTAGTTTCGGCTATGTTAGTTTCCAGAGAAGGATGGAGAACATAGAGACCATTCTCAAGTTCTCCGTATGCGAGGAATTTGTTATTTCTTTTGAAAGTAACCATATTACTAAAAATAATAGAATATCCATCCGCACACAGTTTTGAAACAAAAATCAAATTTCTTCTTAAATTTTGTACATAAAGACAATCTTTTAGTACAATAGTTCATTCTCTAAAATTTAACTCTACAGTTCCTATAGTTGTAGTTGCAACACTTGCAGAAGTCCCCAAGTAAAGAGTTACTTTTCCGTCACTCAATCACTCAGTGAGTTACACGCATGAGTCAAAGCTCTGGAGTCAATACACTAGGAAGTAGAAGTTACCAACAATTTGGTTTCTATGACACAGGATTCGAAATTACATTGTCTCTTGGATTCCAAGTACTGAGGACAGTTCCTCTTCCAGTGGCCGGCCTGCTTGTAGAAGTGACAAGCATCTAATGCTCTATCTTTCTTCTGCCTTTTGAACTTGGCAGCTTTCTTCTGAAGCTTTCTCTTTGCCTTCTTCTTCTTGCCCGATTTGCCGATTTCAACAAGCATGACAATGGGCTCATCCTTCTTAATTAGTTCCTTGGCCCTCTGCAACATATTGCTGAGTTCCTAGATGCTAACATTTATCTTGTTCATGTTGTAGTTCGGGATGAATTGATTGAAGGAAGTTGGCAAATAATTTAGGATGGCATCCACATTCGTGACATGGTCAAGCCTGGATCCAAGAGCCTCAAGTTCATTAATATAACCCATCATCTTGAGACAATGGTCATGAACCTATTGGTTCTTGGACATCTGCGCGGTCATGAACTGCTTCAAGACCTTCTACCGAGTAGAATGATTCTACTCTTCATACATCGTCCTTAGACTATCCAAGATATCCTTAGACAATTTGATCTGATTGAACAGTCGCTATATCAAATTATCCAAGGAGGCAATGATATAGCAAGGGGCTAGGGAATTTTTCTCTTTCCATTCCTTGTAGTCCCTTCTACGGGCCTCAGAAGCCATATCACCCAGACGTTATGGGGCAAGAGTCTTAGCTACTTTGTCCAACTTCTCTAAAGTGAGGACCAACATAAGGTTATGGTACTAGTCAGCATAGTTTGGGCCCTTAAGTTTGTTGTCGTCCAACAATTTAGCGAATTGTCCATTTGTCATTTATGATAAAAAGCAAATATTAATCCACAACCTAATTTGATTCATGTTATCCACATAGATATGGCTTTTAATCTATGTTCCATTTCCATTTATTCATCTCTGAGATTTTCCTCCTATCTCAGTGACGGAGACTACAATTTATGTCTTTGGAAATGTGGGAAATCACATAGGGTGCATGGAGCCAACTATTTCAGCTGCATAACCCCACCACCTTTCTATGAAGGATTATATCCACTCATCGTATGATCTTTCCCTTTGGCCTCTATCAGACAAGGTTCATTGCTATTTTAGGTTAAACATTTTTGTCCAGTGAGTGCTCACCCATCATATTCGTGAATGCCAAGGTTCCGTGAGAGAGTCTTCCATTTTAGGATAGGCCCCTCCCACATCGGTCTATGACGCCCCTATCAACTTAAGAAACATTCCAACAGATCCAATAACAAATGGATAACCCAATTTTATGGTGTGTTTCCTCATTACTGAAGGACCCATCTTTATGCTAATGATGGAATGCTTTTAGAGAGTTCATCATATGAATCTCCCTATCAGTCCCACTGACTTTCATAAAGTCAGATTTAGGTGGGCCCTAAACGGCTATGGTTCTGCACGGCTTCTCTTGGAGAAGTGTGGGGCCCACCACGAAGGGAGATCATCCAATGATCTTAAGGGACACCATGGAAATGATGTGAATTCAGGAATGGTGTGCACAAGAGCCACTATCGTATTAGCATAGGCAAGTACTTATGGCCCATGAACGATGCACATCACACATCTATACATCACATGTAGGGATAAAATTGATCCAATCAATTAATATCTATAAAACCCATTATTAAAGCCCATAATTATCCATAATATTATTGATTAATATTATCTAGGTATATGGGTTGAATAGCAATAAGCAGTTCGGACCATATAGCTTTTATGCAGTTAGTGGGCTTAAGCAGTTTTAACACATTAAAACTGGGCTTTAAGGTGTGGGCCGAATCAGATCTTGCAATTAACTATCAATCCCTTGACCCAAGAGTGAAAAATTAGGGCTGAGAACAGCCCCCATCGAACTACAGATTCAGTCCAACCAATTTGTTCCAATCTAGTTCGAATGGGTCTAGGGTTTGATTTTTAATTCAATAATTTATCTAAAATTAAATTACTGATAACAGACATTCAAGAATCAATACTAGGGCTGTTCGCAGTCCTGCTACCCTGCAAAATAGAGGTTAGTTCGTAGCTTGCAGTTTCTCAAACTGCAAATCGGAGATGGGCGAACCCTAATCTACGAAAATCCTTCCTTTTGCGCAATCAGCTTCGATCTTAATCAAAATAAAATAGAAAAATACTAATTTTCTATTAATATTACATCAAATTGAATTCCTATACATTCATTCTAGGAAATAAAAAAAAAATAATTATAGACTAGAATGCAAAAGAACTACAAAGCGCAGATTTCTTGCACCAATCAAGATTACGATCTCCACCGTACGAATAGCCCATAAATCAAGATAAATATAAAGAACAATTCTAAATATAAATCAGATTTAAAAGATTTAATTTCAGATCAGTTGCCCTTAGTCTAGGAACCGATTTCCTAGAAAATCTCTTATCTGCGCAAATAGGGTAGAACGCCTTCTGCCTATTTGCGTAGTTTCAAATCTAATCAATTTTGGTTCAAGATTTGAACCTGACTTTGATACCACTGAAGGGATGAGAGATCGATCATATGGATATCCGAACCCTACGGGCAGTTTGGGCAAATTTTCAAAAATTTCTCTCTCTCCCATGTGGGAATTACATTCCCTATTTTAGAAAATTGCATTTTTAAGGATCAATCTTGAACCCTAAACCAAACCAGATCTGAAACCAAAAGGTAGGAGAGGAATATACCTGATGCAGAGTAGTAGTAACTCCCAATGAAGGTGTTAACGCCCAAGAAGATCACCAAAGATTGCTCCCATTGAAGATGACACAGCGTAGGGTGGAGCAGAATCAACAGGGTGGTTCTTCAGCAAGAACCTGATTCTTCACCAATAATCCAATGGAGGGCGAGTGAGCACGACTTCATATCAAATTTTCTCCAAAAACTGATATCAAGAACCTTTTTTGATCCCTCCAACAGGTGGAAATCGAACTGGCTATGGCGGCAACAACAGGAGAAGGAAAGAGCAGAAGATGGCATCAGTTCAACTACAACTGTCTTCTCTCTTGTATCAATAATCTAATGGGTGAATTGGGGTTCACCCTCCTCCTCTTTTTATAGCCTTAAAGAGAGGTTCTCCTAATCCCATTAGGAGATTCCTAATCTAAATCTTGTATTTGGATATAGACTCTCTTTAAGAAATAAGGACAATCCCTTATCTTATCTGCAAATAAAGATCGACCATTCTAATCTCATTAGGAGTTTCCTAATCCAAATTTTAATTTGGATCTAGACTCTCTGAGTGGATAGGGATAACTCCCTATTCTATCTGTTGATCTAAATCCTAGAACTGCCCCTCTTTAATTAATCATATTAAACCAGTTCGAATTAGGCTTTAGGCCCATTAAGTCCATGTGCTTTCTTATCCTCCAAACTGCTATCCAGTTGGATATCCTTGTATGGCGTGGGACCCAAGTATTGATCTACACATCAGTCACATGGGTTCAGCCCAGCCTCTGTTGCAAGGCTTGTCCGAATTTACTATAAGAAATAGTGAATCCCTAAGTCTTTCACCATGGGCTCTTAATGGGCCCAACATTTACACAAAATGGTCCCTGGGTTAAGCCACCTTATAAAAACCCAAGGACTGTGGGCGGACGCAAGATTAGATCATCAGGTATTACCCTCAATGGTCTTACACTTAACCTCTTAGCTCATAATGATTAAACACTACCCGACAAGAGAGGACCTCTCCCTCGACTGCAAGGAACAATGCTGCACTCTCTACTCACATGGATCCCGGGAATTAAATTCTTTTGCAAACATTTTGAAACCATAATATATATATATATATATATATATATATATGTATATCTCTTTATAAATATATTTTTCAAAACAAATTTCAACGGTTGAAATCAGCTGTCGGCAGCTTTGGTTTCCATCAGAGAGAGTGCTTCCCCGATCATTCACTTTGTCCGACAAAGGGGCTGATCCTGTCACTATGATCACCCACTCAGATGAATTCTCGGACTGTCTTAACACATCCAGGTTTTGACCCCCTCTAAGGATCTCACTGATTGGCATATCAGAGATAGCCCAATCTGACACCTAGTGCAGTACCATAATCGAGTCAAGGGGTTAGGTGTAACATTCCAGTTTTGTCCATCTATCTCCAAGGTCCAAGGCAATAGTAGAATTCTAGTCCGGTTCAGGGTTTCAAGAAAACCCACACAGCATGTACCTCAGGTCTCACCCTGGCAGCTGAGACAAGCCACCCCAACCAACTTGGCGGCACATCAGTGTCAGCCTTGGTAGGATAAATCTCCCTAGATCTATCCAACGGCTGTGAAGATTCTAAAATAACACGAGTCTCATATGTGTCTAGTTTGAGAGTATTACACAGAAACATACCATAATAACATGAATCAAATATGTAATTTATTCATTTACATTAAATGTTATAATGTACATCATTCTGATTGGAGCTAAAGGCATACACTGTCCAGCATCTAGTACCTAAACTTTCAAAACGTGCCAACTTAGTATCTACCATTAAGTGGCATATGAAATGACATAAATGCCCTTCAAGTGTCATCTAATTTTCTTTTCAACCATCTACTCAAATCTCTTAGAAGGGAAGCATCAGAACTGGAAGACGAAGGAGATTCAATGACGAGCTCTTCGTTGATGAATCGAAAGAGAGCTTCATCAATGTAAAAGCATTGTCTTACTCAGTCAGAGAGAGAGAGGGAGTAGATATTGATTTTCTGCTTCTTTTTTCTCACTCCTTATTTTACATACAACCACTACCAAAGTTGAGGGCTATAGGGGTTTGTCTTATGGTTTTAAAATAAGAATTCTCCAGTGATTCTCTCATACGAACTGAATAAAAAATAGACAGTTTTAAGGTACCACTCTCTAGTCTTTACTTAATACAATAGAAAACTTTTGGATGATATTTCATAAGTCAACAACCCTAATTGGAAGAAATCGGGCTTAAACTGAACCATAAAAGATTATAAAGGTATTGGTAAAGAGAGAGAAAAGAGAATAATGGAAGCAATAGAATAAAGAACTTCTTAGAGAAATTGGAATCAAGGAAAGAAGAATTAGAAATCCCCTCTTCATCTTCATATACAAGATACAAATTAGATTGTTCATTGTTAAACTCTTCATTACTAGAGCTGATATCATCCCATGTGGCTTCCAATACTTTCTTCTTTCTCCCTTGATATTACCTTTTCAACTCAAGAAATTCATGTTTAAAATGCCCTTCTCTCTTGCATTCAAATCAAGTAGACTTTTATGCATCCCTTTCTATAGTGCTTCTTTTATTTTTTAAGAAATTTAAGAATTTTCTTAAAAGTAGTCCTACGTCTTTTTTATCACTGCAATGTTCTTCGTTTTTCTCCTCTGTAGAGATTTTGAGGGCAATATTCTTGTTTTATAGCCTCTTCCTCTTCTTTCTTTTATCAAATCAGCTCATCCATCTGCATTGAACATAGGCTTCTTGACTCTTAAATGCTTGTCACTTTTATTTCTCACTCCTTTAGAGGAGATCTTAGAATCTTTCTCGTTTCCTCTTCATTAGAATAGGTTTTCTCGAGAGATTGGATTCCATTAGTAATATATGTAAAACGAACCAACATGTTAATAATAGATTTAGGTGATTTTTTAAGCATTTACCAATATGTTGATCTTGGACTCTTTAACTAGATTAGTTCCCGCATGAGAAACTTCCAAGATTCTCCAAATTTCATGGGTTGTTTCACATGCAAAATCATATTGTACTCATTTTTATCCAAAGTATAACACAAATAATTCATAGCCCCAACATTTAGAGAATTTTTTTTTCTTCTCATCCTCAGTCCATTCTAAGGAATCTTTCTCAATAACTATCTTTCCTACTTTCTTTGTAGGTTTATAGGGTCCACTATATACAAGTCTCCACAAATTGTATTCCTAGACTCTCTTCCCGGATTTCTAATAGTTGTAGTTGACTCCATTAAAGAATTAAGGTCTAGAGATGGACTATCCTTTAGTATACCCAAGAGGGAGGATGAATTGGGTATAACTAAAAAAGCTTTATCCAAAACCAGAATTAAGCCTTCTCAAGGAATGAAACTTAGTGTAGCATAAATGAAGGGTTAGTATGTGTGTGTGTGTGTGCACATTAAGATTAAAGTAGTTGAATAAAAAGATTCAACAAATAAATAAGCAATTATGAGTTGCTTTAAATCAATTGTGAGATCAATATAATGTAATTATATAAATAGATGAACAACAAACCAACCTCTTCTATATTTCAAACCAAAACCTCTTATTTATAGAGGTTTATATCAAGTGACCATTTTCTAGCTGTTGAGAACACTTGACCCCCCAATAAGAAATGTTTTAAACTTGTTTCCAACAAGATAGAAGTCATACTAATGGAACAAGCCATTATGGCCTTTAACAGTCAAATTATTGTCATTGTAGTTGACTAAGATAAGTTAGTATCCAACTACTAAATGAAGGGAGGAATCTTTTTTTCCTCTAATTGACTAGTTCCTCTTGATGGTCGATTGGTTATTTGTTATTTGTTATATCATATCTCAGCTATGAAAAGTAGTTGACTATAGAAAATTGAGTAGTCAACTACTAGATAATGCATTTTCATGCCACGGATGCCAAGGGTAGTCAACTATAGCAAACTAGGTAGTCAACTATTGGCTGACACTACTCTTTATTGTCAAGGGTAGTTGACTATGCTAAATTAGATAGTCGACTAATGACAAATCCAACACTTAGAAAACTTGGAAACTTTAGTCCAAAGATTTGGGGATCTTTCTCTTGGCTTTCAAAAGTGATTTTTATTATTCTAATTATTGTTTTAAGTCTAGAAAATCCTAAGAACCAAACTTATTTTTACCATTGGTCTCTAAGATTGGTTCAACCAAGTTTAGTTTTGTTAAGCTCAAGTGTTATTGCATCACAAGCAAATGAATACATTAAAATCCTAAAAACAATAAGACACTTATACTTATAGATTTGATGCTTATTCTTTCTTGGTGAGTTGTTGTAATCAGATTTCAGAGGTTGCTCATTTCTTCTTATTCTTTATAGATCTTTGTCTTTCTTGGAGTTTCCTTCTTCTTTTGGAGAGATGATGATGATATTCAACTGTTATCAAGTAAATCTTCTTTCTTCATCAAGATAGGTTTAAAAAGTCCATAGCTCAAAAAAACTTATTTGGATTAGTTGCAGTCTTACCACAATTATTGGTACTCTCAATAAGTTTCTTATCATCAAAACATAAGGTCAATAACCTCATGCCCATTCATGTCTGACATAAAATGCCCAAGTAATGTCACCTTAAGAACATGGGCCTATTGGTTCAAATTAAAATGTATCCATTAGACAAAAGGGTGTACATGAATATTCATAGTGTAATCTCTCCACCGAAAATATCAAACATTAGGATCAGAATTAAGAAATGACCTCTTTCCCTTGCCTCTAATCCCAATGTCAGGCTATTAATGATGAACCTTGGGAAAACATTTTGCAAACAATTTCAAAATAAACTATTTATTTATATAAAATATTTATTATGTAAACCAATTCAAAAATATCTTTGAAATCCATTGCCAATGGTTTTACAATTTATAAAAAAGAGAATAAGTCTATGATATTCTCTTTATTTGACAAAGTGGTAGATTCTATCACAATGATTACCATCCTATACACCATTCTAATATTCTCTAACATGCCTAGGTAGTAACCCTAAAAGGATCTCACTAGTTAGCATATCAAAGAAAACCAGTCTTGTACCCAGCATAGTACCATTATTAAGTCTAGAGACTAAATGCAACAATCCAATTGCTCTACTTATAAAAAGGTCCAATAGCACATTGGAAATGGTCCAGTTCAATGTTTTACAAAATCCATTCTCATACCATAGGTCAAAACCTGGTAATTAAGACAAAATATTGTACAATTTGGCAATATAAGAATGTCAACCTTATTAGGACAAACTCTCCATGTTTATGTTAACCCAATATGTTTTAATGATAACAAACCTATTTAAAATAAAAATGGTGTGTCAATAATGTAGCTAATTTAAGTAAGCTTCTCTAAGTTATAATTGTGTTAAGCAAACTTGTTGAAGAAAAAGAAGTGGAAGCATTGTTTGAGCTTCACATTTCCAATACCACCTTCAATCTCTCCAATGAAGAAGCTCCAAGAAAATTCAAGCATGGAAGTGATGAGGGGTAATTTAGCTAACCTACCACAAGGAGACATGTGATGAGATCAAACCGTTTGATGACACCTCGACACCATGTGGCACAGGACCGAGACCAATAGATCGCACCTCGATTGGGCATTGCAAACCACCTCGGGAAAGACAATCTAAGGACCTTGAAGGCCGATGTAATCTCCCCAACTCAAGCTGATGTAACCTTAAGTAGTAACCTATGTGGCGGAACACCCTTATCCAGAATGACACACCTATCAGTTCAAAGCCAAGTGGTGGCACATCACCTGCTTAGTACACATCTTTGGTTCCTACACGATTCGTGGAGATATGGATCACCACCAATGTGGAAGAAACATGACCTGAAGATAACGGGCTGATAAAGCCAGTAGTTCCTAGGTATCTCAAATACGAAACATGGACCCCGACACCTATAAAAGGACCTCACTATTCCACTAGAAGGTACATGCAATTTGTGAAAATTAAACGTGATCTGGCATGACAACCATGGTTTTTAAAATTGACCCGAAGACCGAACTGGTTAGGGGTCCAGTTACTAGGTCGAACGGTCAGACCATTTTGACAAAGAAAATAAAAAAAAATAAAAAATAAAAAATGGTCAAAACTGTTCAAATGGTTCGAATGGTTAACCACCCAGTTCATCGATTTGCTAACCAAAATCAACATTTTTTTGTGAAAATCTAGTTTTGGGGGGAAACGAAACCGATCAACTAACCGGTTCTCAATTTTT
The DNA here is from genome assembly GCF_056320005.1 of Nelumbo lutea. Lineage (NCBI taxonomy): Eukaryota > Viridiplantae > Streptophyta > Magnoliopsida > Proteales > Nelumbonaceae > Nelumbo > Nelumbo lutea. Next base: position 33,089,009 of record NC_142691.1, read on the forward strand.
CCGATCCGGTTTGATTTTAAAAACCATGATGACAACCTACCCAGTAAACTTAGCCTGTCTTGTATTAGTTTCTCCTCGGCTAAGAAACCAATCACATACGACTTCCTATTGACTAAGACCTTTACCCTTAGCTATAGGCACTCACTCAGAGTATCCTCGCCAGCATTATCCCTAATGCCTATCCTATACTCCATGGTGAAGGTCCATGCCTATCCTCCACTCCATGGTGAAGGGCCACGTACCTTGACCAATCTAAGAAAAAGTATTTTCTCTTCTAGGTGGCACCTTGGAAGGGAAGCCACCTAATAACTTGCAGCTAGAGTAGTAGGACAAGTAATAATTGTACTTTTCATGGGATTTCTCTTTAATTAATAGAGGCTAGAAAAGTTTTGAATGGTTAAGGGAAAGCTAACATGGTGGTAGAAGGATATGGTGTTGATTAAGGTCTTAATGGAGTTCAAACGAAGCTAAGCTAGGGAGATGCCATAGTGGTTTAGGATCTCGAGTATAAAAGGATGCAAAGGAAATTGGGGGTCGGCCTTCAAAGCCTCCTCGAAGGCAGAGACCTTGTTGTCATCATGATCCCATGAGTATTGACCTAAGGGAAGGGAGTAACCAAAGGTATTGGGGATCCTATACCGAGCTATGAGCTCAACAATGTCCTTGGCCATTAGCTCTATCGGACCAAACTCCAACTTGAACTTGGGTGGTTATCAGGATGTTGAGGTCCCTTTTAGGAACCTCACCATTCCTAAGTGGAGGACCCCTCCTCGGCATGGACGACATGGTTCTCCACCCTCCCACCCCCCAGGACTCACTATAGGACATAATTAAAAAACAAGAAACTAAAAGAAAAAAATGAGGAATCACCAAATGGAAGTTACTAAACCGACCTTGTCGACCTCACCAACAACTTCAACCACACCGAGCCCCATGACCTCAAAGTGCTCTAACTCCATTCAAACTCAAGGACAAATGCAAATGGAACCCCCTAAGGGCCCTTATTTATAAATGGGTAATCTAAGGTATGGACGATTGAGATTGATTGGATCCAATGGCTCAAGAGGGTGTGATAGTTCGTATTCTGAGGCAAATTGAATTTAACGCAATTTTTATATCCAAAGAACCTAATTTTTGCATGATGTCCATGCATACCCAGACTACGACCTATTAGTCGACCCAAACTAGGCAAACCGATACAATCTCAAACTACCATTTGGTATGTATCTGATGTTAGAAAGGTTTTGATGAAACCACCTCAGATTGAACTACTCCTGTGTTGAGCTTGACACCTCATCCTTGGGAGTGTGGGGCAATTGATGAGTGGCAATTTGGCTGACCTACCACAAGGAGACACGTGGTGAGCCTGAACCGTTTGACGGCACCTCAACGCCATGTGGCAGAGGACCAAGACCACCCGAACCAACCGATTTGGTTTGAATCTCGACCTATGAGAGGCCAATAGGTCGCTCCTCGACTGGATCGTGCACACCACCTTGAGAAAGACAAGCCAAGGACCTTGGAGGCCAACGTAATGTCCCCAACCCAAACTGATGTAAACATAAGTAGTATGTAGGACTTCTGGGGTACTGACCTATGTGGCAGATTGCCTTTATTTGGAACAACACACATATCAGTTCTAAGCTAGGCGGTGGCATATCGCCTGCTTAGTACATGTATCTCTGATTCCCATACGATTCGAGGAGTTTGGATATGGATCACCGCCAGCATGGAAGAAACATGCTTCGAAGGTAACGAGCCAATAAAGCCGGCCATTCACCCCAATGCCTATAAAAGGACCTCACTATTTCGCTAGAAGGTATGCATAATCTGTGGAAATTACTCCTTGCTCTCAAGCTCTTTGCTGTCAACTTTCTTGTCACTGACTTAAGCATCGGAATGCCCAATTCGGGACTAGCACCTTGGGTACTTTGGTTCTTCCTTTCTTGAAGTTTAGTGGACCTCGTCAACCTGTCCGTCTGAACTGTCCTCCAACAGGGAGATTGGAAAATTCCTACTATAATAGAAAGGATAGAAAATGTTTCAAATGTTTTAGAGATTTTCAAAAGGATTCATGCATGCTTCAACAACTTAACAAAGAGGAAATATGCATCAAGCCTTGGCTTAAGAGTGATACTTTTAGGTTCTTTATGTAATTAGTTAATTGAGATGTACATCTTATGATGCTCAACACAACCTAATCGGATTAAGTCAACCTTAGAGACTAATGGCTAGAATAGTTTTGGCTCCTAGTATTTCTTAAACTTAAACAATATTAGAATATTGAAAATCGATATTGGAAGCCAAAGGAAAAAATTTCAAACCTTTGAATAGATATTTCCAAAGATTCTAAGTGTTAGGCTGTAATTAGTTAACTAGACAAAGTTATATAGTCGACTAACCCTAATAATAGAGACTTGAAATACGTAGGCTCTACAATATAATCAACTAAGGCATGAAATGCCAAATTATATGAAAATGCCTAGATTATGTGTAGTCAACTACTCAAAACTGTATAGTCAACTAACTCTGATAGGCTGAATTGAATCATATATCAATTGTCTAAATAGCAAGATTCAGCCGACTAGAGGTGGAAAAAGATTCCTTCCTTCATCTAGTAGATGACTATTGAGATATTGTAGTCAACTACTTTAATGAAATTTGATCATTTGAAGGATTGAATGACTATTACTATCTTTAGCAAGCCTTCTATCATGTTGGAGACACTTTAAATTATTACCAAGTTTAGTAAAGGACCTTCAATGGCCAGAAAACAATCTCTTTTCCTTCAAACCTCTATAAATAGAGGTCTTTATCATGATTCAGAGTAAGAAAAAAGAAGAAAAATAAAAGATAAACAACCAATGATATTATTTTTTATAGTCTTGAGTTTTTTTTTAAAGAGCAAGTTAGCAGGATTCTTTATTTTATTTTAAGAGCTTTAATAGTTTCAAAGGCGAGAAAAGTTGAGTATATTGCCATACTTGCCTATTTAAGAGGCTTTGTATCTTGTTACATTGTTCTATACTCGTAATATCTCTACCAATTAGAGTTTGGTAGAGACCTCAAAACTCTACCAAGTTAGGTTTGGTAAGCACCCGTAAAGTTTAGCTCAGTGAGGACAGTACTCGTAAGTCTATCCAAGGTTGTGGGAGCCTTGAAAAACCTATGGTTTTAAGACTCTAGTAGCACTCGGGAAGTCTAGCTGGCTTGATTAATGGAAATATCTGTTGATTTTTAAGTTTCTACAATTTCTCTTCTACTAGCATTTACCAATTCTTCGCCTAACTGCTTAAACTTAAATATCTGTTGATTTTATGGTTTTTGCACTTTATTTATTTTCTACAAGATACAAATATTGTACCATTACTAAGCCACTATCTATAGAACCTTTCTAACTACACTAACAATTTCATTTACTAGTTTTTTTTTTTAGCTTGATTGGTTACTAAGTGCTAACTAACGACATTTAGCTATTTTCCTTTTACATTTCTGCAATTGTTTACATTTATTTCCTTATTTATTATTCAACTGCATTATTTACTTTTAGCAGTTAAATTGTTTAAGAGATTCCATAAGCAGTTATTTATTTTCTTTATCCTTCAACTGCTTAGATATCAACAGATAATAATAATAATAATAATAATAATAATAATAATAACTAATTATTATTATTATTATTATTATTATTTGACAAAGAGGTTATAGTACACCATTCACATCACCAGTGTTCTCCGGTGCTAATTACACCACCATTCACTTGACCAGTTTTCATAGGAACTGGTCGCACCTTTACATTTTGATTGCAATTTTCATAGGAACTGATCGCACCTTTACATTCACCATTCACCCTTTTTGTAATCTAGTTAGGGGTGGGCACGAGCCGAGCTCTTTACGAGCTACTCAAACTCGGCTCAAACCAAGCTCGAGCCTAATAGAGTTCGTCTCGTGAGGCTTGTGATCCGAGCTCAAATAGCTACATAATAATAATAATAATAATAATAATAATAATAATAATAACTAATTATTATAATTCTTAATTTTTAAATATCAAATAAAAAACATTTTTTCTCAAATCGAGTTCGAGATGAGTTGAGCTCGAACTTATGAGTTTTTTACTCGAGCCAAGCTCGTGCTCAAGATTCTAGCTCGAACCGAGCTCGAGCTCTCATACTACCTTGGCGAGCCAACCTCGAGCCTCGTACTACTCGGGTTGGCTCAAATCCACCCCTACTCTAGCTCATTAATAAATATATCTTTTAGCTTGACTAAGTTTATCATCTTTTTGAATCTTTTGAATTTTTAACTTTTCAAGATTTTTGATTTTTTTTGTCATAATTGGTTTTAATTAGCTTGCCGAGGTTTAAATACATGACAAATGCTTTACCATTGCTCAACGATCTAAGCAATAAATGCTCTTTTAACCATTTAGGCTCAAATAATTAAATGTAGTCTAATGATTGTTCATGAAATGTTGGACCAACGTTTTAAAAAATGATCTGGAAACAAAACTGTTTTGGCCATCGGTTTCTGTATTGATGGTTCGAACAGATGACCCGTTTTGACAAAAAAAAATTAAAAATAAAAAAACAGTCAAAAACCATTAAACGGATCGACAATTCAACCACTCGGGTCAACGGATTATTGACTTTTCAATAGTTTTTCGTCAAAGATCAGGTTTGGGGTAAAATGGAACCAGTTACTTGAACGGTTCTTGGACTAAATGGTCCAACCATCCAAGTCAACATAGATTCGAAAATCATGTGTTAGACAATCGTTATACGACTTCTACAAGATGCATGGTCAATCATTGGTTAGTACGAGACTGTATACTACCTTATTTGTTTATGGTTCATTTCTTAAGGGCACAGGGCAATTTTTTTTTTTTTTTTTTTTTTTGAAGTTTCCTAACAAATAATGGTCTTGTAGCAGTGGGGAAAATTGGTTTCACTGATAGAAGTAATGAAGCAGAGCTGCAAGCTATCATTCATGGACTAGAGCTAGATAGGGTGTAGAAGATAAATATTTTCATTGCAAAGAAAAACAAAGACTATGCTTTTTAAAATTTCTATGGTCATGGCACCTCTCTTAGAAACGAATGCATAGTTATCCATGAAGGGCTTAAGCTTAATTTGTTATAAAAATATGGTTTAAAGGATGTAGAAGTGGATTGTGATAACTAGGCAATAGGTTTGGTAGATATACTTCTTGGTAAGTCCTCAGCACCTTGGAGCATTATCTACTTCTTGAGAGAGATTAGAATAGTATGTGTAGTTTTATGAGAATCAAATTTGCTCACACGCTTCGGAAAGGGAGTACAAGCACAGATTTCCATATTAATCTGGGAGTTATGAAAGGTAGACATGTGCGGCTACCAGTCCTTCGTTCAACTGACGCTTCTTTGATTTGTGGTTTTTTAATTCTTCTATTTCTGTATTGCTTTTGGGCAGGGTGGAGTATAGAAATGTGCTTCTTGCTTTGGTTTTGGTTTTGGTTTTGGGCAAGACAAACTACGTCCTTTCTTCTAGGGGTGGCCACAAGCCGAGTCTTTCACAAGTTATTCGAGTCTGGTTTGGTTCGGTTTAAACTGAGTTTTGAGTCGAATTCAAACCCGATATATAGGCTCATTTGTTAATCGAGTCGAGCTCTAGCCCAATGAAACTCAGTTCGTAAGGCTCGCGAGCATAGTATTAAATAAATATTTTTTATCACGTACATATAAATAATAAATAATTTTATTATATGTATATATATAATAATATTTTTATTTTTATGTATAATAGTAAATATTTTTTATTTTTTTGTCTGAAAAATAAAAATTAATAATAATTTTTATTTTTCAAAAAAACTTGGCTTATAGTTGAGCCCGAGCCGAACTCGAACTTGCGAGCTATGAATCGAATCAAGCTTGAACTAGAGCTCGAACCTAATACTATTCCTGTGAGCCAAGCTCGAATAGCCAAGTATTCAACTTGAATCCACCCCTACTCCCCCTATGATTCACTTTCCTTTCAATAATGGTTGATCAATAAAATTCTATGGTGATTATTCCTCCACCTGGAATAAATTTTGGGGTTTAAAAAAATTGCAATAATAATATAGATGAAGCTTTGCTAGATCACATCATGAACCATATTATTTACTGTCTTTTTATAAAAGCAAAATATAATTTGATGTTATCGGGTCAGACCCAATGAATAATCAGTTCGGTTCTGGGTCTGCTGGTTGAATTGATGGTCTGGTTTGGAGCAAGGGTGTGCACAGTTTTATTATGAGTTGACCGACCCGACACATTGATAGCTCTATATACATGGGTAACTTCCAAAGTCCAAAGATGAGGGTGGACCACATAGTTGCGGTCTGAACCGAAGTGGAGGCAATCGGTTTAAAAAAGTACTTCTAATTGAACTCGAAACATATATTGATGAATTCCACTGTCACTAACACCACTTATGACCTTATTATAGAGACATCCAATCACCATCTGCATCATTTGAGTGAGTGTCTTGATCTATCTCTCTCAAGAGAGAGAGAGAATGGAACAAACAATGAGAAGGCACAAAAGCAAAAACAAATCATCATGTTAGCTTCTGTCGCTAACACTGTGGCTCCACTAATCTCCACTCTCGATGCATGAGAATGAAACCAAACACACCCTTGTCACTTGATGCCAATGAGCAATGGCTACCCGTCTCTCTCCTGCCCTGAAAAAGGAAAGCAAGAGTGACCCAGTGTACTGCTTAAAGGTAGACCCCTCTCGGCTCTCGCATTTCTGTATTGCCGCTGTAGGAAAGAAAAGAGGGGTCAGGTGTCCTCCCTATTGGCTGCTGCCAATCCCACTGATTGCCTTGTTCTTTTCTTCCATCACCCAAGTTTTCTATTTCTATTTGGTGTACCAACATCCCTGTCTGGTGAGTGGGCGTAAATTAACAGCTGGAGGAGCCTTTCTGTGTGCTTGTCTTTTTTTGGGTACAACACTAACTCATGTCAATTAAAATCTGATTAATTATATATTGTTAATTGGGTTTTTAGAATGAATCTGAGATTTAAATAAACCTGATTTCTTTTTATATTTGCAGTGTATGTGGTGGTGGAGTCAGGAATTTTATTTTGGGGTGGTTCTGAGAAAATTAGATATTCTTAAAAGAAAATAAACATTTTTTTAGGAGGGGGGATCAAGCTTTGCATTTTAGTTGAAATTTTGGGAAGGGGGTACCCATTTTATTAGGCTCACTTTGGAAGGAATACAAATACAAATGTGTAGAGTGTAAAATCTCATATTTTGTATTATTTCGTATGTACTTATACTATACATAATTGTATTTGTACTTCTTTCAAATTGAGCCTTACGTTTTAACTCTGCTATCTACAATTTCTTCCCACATCCATATCTATAAAATATGGCCGTCATGTATTGAAAATATCTCTCCATAAATGATAAGGGAGATATTTCCAATGGGCAATTGTAATTATTTGTGGATAGAGATCAATCACTATAAATAATGGTTTTAACAAAAAGTTTGGAGGATAAGGAACCTCCACCAATATACTTGACTCCGCCCTTGACTTATAGTTTCTTTTTTTCTTTTCTTGTCAGATATTACAGATCGGATTACGGAGTGGGGAGAGCAGGGTGTACATCAGATCCACTGACTTTCAGTCTGCTATCACATGGGATCCCATGCCTCCATATTCAGAAGATGCCAAGTGATTATCTCAGTTATTGGGTCATCGTAGGGTTGTGAATAGATCAGGTCTGATTTGGGACAGGATATATCAATTCCAAACCATTATCTATCAGGTCAAAATCTTAAACCCAGAATATTCTCAATTATTAATTACGATTTAATTGGGTCTGATCCCATTAGACCCAATTATACATACCGAAATCTATAATTATTTATGTTAATAACAAATTAAGACTTTGTTTTGATAATATGACCTTAATAAAAATTACAGTAAAATATTAAATTATTTATATGTTAATAATTAAAAAAAATGCTTTCAACTAAAATTATCTTATATTATCTATCAAATTACATAAAATATAAAATATAAGAAAAATTATAAGAAAACTAGGAAATCTTATATATTATTAACTCAACAATCAATTCAGGTCTTAATCGATTTTGAACAAGCAAGAACGATAACTGATGTAATTGTTCAGTTGATTTGGTTTTGAACAAATAATTGATTTTGAACAAGCAAGAACTGACCCATTGACAGCCTCAGTCAATGGTGGCTTTATATTTGATTTTGTAAATTCATGTTAAATTTATACAAATTTATTGATATTGCAATAAAATTTGATTTGAATTGAATGCTCAGATATGTGAACGAAACGAATTTGAATATGTGTTTTATACAGTGTTTTTAATCCGTTGTTGATCTAGTCGATTGAACAATTGAAACTATTACTTGGTATCCGATTGAGATGATTTTGTTTTTTATTTTGGATAACATTTTTAGATCTATGCGTCCCATGGTGACATAGACGACTTGCCCAGCTATTTTTTCCAAGGAACCCCTTTTTGACCTCAAAATGCAATTTTTAATAGTTTTATTAATAAAAAATTAAAACTGAATTAAAAACATAAAATAAATACAAAATAATATATATATCACATGTAAAATACAATTATACATTATTTACTAATAAAATAAATATTCATACATACCTATATACATATATATATATTTGAATTTCCATATGACTGATGAAATACAGTATAACCTGTTGGACCCAGACAATTGAACCAATAACCCATGACCCGGAGACAAAAACGGACCGGCCTCCTGATGGGTTTTAAAACATTGATTTTACTTTTACATTTCCATCAAACAACTAATCGAATTCAAAATTCTGAACTTGTTATTGGATTTTCTTGTTTGCTGAAACTGTTATCGGATTTTGAATTGGATTGGGATATGCCCCTATGTGAATTCTATCCAGTCGAAATTCAGCCCTAAGTTGAGTACACCTAGCTGGAGGGGCAGTTCAAGGGATGTGTCGGTGTTCGTCCCAGTACGAAAGGAGCATAATGAGCTTGATAGCAGTGGAATTTTCTGAGTACAAAAGAAGGTTGGCTGGTTGAGATTCACTCTGCTAAATGAAACAGTGTCCTTGTGTTAATGTTTGTGTCCCGGTGCAAAAGTGCTTTGCTTGCTTTGCCGTGCAATATTCTCAACAATGAGGTAAATTTTCAACCAATGGATTGCTTTGTTTTTCTTTTATCTATTTCAAGGCCTGAACCTACTCTTCTTAAAATGGACTTATTTAATCTGACTGAAGGCCTTACAGTTAAGGGTGTCAATGGACCAGTTTTGGGTTGGATCCGTTCAGTTCAAAATTAATTTGGATGGATTAGACGGACCAACAAGATATATTGGATTGGATCAATCCAGTCTAAAATATTTATTATATTGGATTGGACTTGATCCGTCCATAATAAATTTATATTGGATTGGGTTGGATTAAGCCATTACCTGGTCCATTGATATAAGATAAGAGTATATGTGTCAATTGATTGGGTTTGGGTTGAAATCAATCTAAGTCAAATGAATTTAAACAGATTGGGCGGTCCAGACATTGAACTGGACCTGGTTCATTTATAATGGAATCACATTGGACTGGATCAGATTGGACCAAATCCAGTCCAGTTGACACCCCTACTTACAGCACCAGCTAAATACTGACTTCTTTGTTTTTTCTCTCCCTATGATGGCATGATTCGGACACTAGGTTTGTAATTGGGTCAGACTCAGGTCTGATTTGGGTTTAATTTTAACTCTGATTCATTGTCTAAAATTAAAAAAATAATAATAATAAACAGGGATGGAAATTTCTACCTATGGTACCCACCTGGACAGGACGCTTTTTTTTGTTTGAAAGACTGGTTTTGGGGTAGAGATGGGTTTTGGGATTTTACAACCTATACGGGTATGGATAGAATACAGTATTCGACTAAACCCAACCTACATATTGTTAAAAAACATATAAACTTTATATATTAAGTGTTGTTTTATGTGAAGAAAATTGATAGTTTATGTGTTTTTTACATACCTTTAATCAAATAATTGGAAATTCTATTGCTCATTTTGTGTTATTTTACTTCTTTATTACTAATATATAACAAAAAATAATAGAAAATTAGAAATGAGTTCTAAATCCAATTCACCCTACCCTTGAAAGCAAAAAGGTAAGAATTGGGAAAGATTTTGATTCTCAAAATTCAATCCACTTCGGATTTTGAAGCAGAGACGGGTTAGGAGATTTATGGAAGCAGATAGGATCTAAAATTTACCAAACCCTCCCCATTGTCATTCTTAAAAAAGATTAAGAAGCACCCCATCCCATTATTAATCAGGTGGATGCAAGTTTCAAAGTTCAAATTCGAAATAATAGATTGGATATCAGATTCTCGGAATTTGTGACAGCCCTATTACATACTAAAAAGGCATATGGTTGTATATTTGTTTCACATTAAAGCAGGCAGTACATAAAATTTCACTTGTATTTCAACTCTTTTATGGCCAAAACTTTGTTTTTCCTCCTTATACATGGAAACAAATGCAGCCCATTGGCCAAGAAAAAACCGTTCATGATGGCCACATGTCTAGTGCCTTGATTTGTCTTTTTAAATTTGTAAAAACAAATAAAGGTGTAAAGTAAATCTCTTAGTCATCTAGCCAATTTGAAGAATTTACACTACGTCAGGCCCTGTGGATCCCTTTAAATTTTAACAAATGCTAAACCCAAGCAAGCCCAAGCTGCAAACCTAATCAAATGGGGAAAAGTCCAAAGTGTTTTGCAACTGCTGACTCACCTTCCGTATGTAAATAATGCACATGCAGATTTGTGTCCTTGTTTGTCCACTTAACTATCCCCTCACTCATGCATAGGTATGGTAAAACTTTTAGATAGAGTATCAGACCGATGTATTTTGACTTTCATCATTAATAAAATTCTATTGTTATTATTTTATATTTGTGTTTGGTGTGTTTTCTATGTATTACCTCTTAAATTGGATATTTATAAGATTTATGTTAGTTTAAAATGTTTTCATCTATTGAATAGATTTGTGATTTGGCAAGGATGATCTTGAATAGAAGGTGTAACACTACATTTAGTAACTAGGAAAAAGGTCATTTCCTTCTAGTAGTGTATAAATATTTTGAGCTAATAGATTAACAGTAAAAGGCCATCTAGGGTTGAAACCCGATGGGCTTAAGTGTTAGGCCCATTCTAAGCACAATTCAATTAGCTTAGGGATTCACTAGGTTTACCTAGTAAATTTGGCCCATGTATTTCTATGCATGGGCCGAACCCATATGTATTGATATGAAAGCTTTGTGAGTCCCATGTCATACAATATTCAAGCCTAGAAATTGAAAGCCACTTAAATTATGGTAAAACTAGTCACATGGCTACTTAAGTTGTCATATACTAAATGGGTTATTTGGGTTGAATTGCTTATGGGTTTGGGTTAGGATCTGTCTTATTACTAATGTAATTAGGAGTGTTTCCAAATTGAAGGACTTCTAATAAGATTGTAAGTGAGATTTAGAAACTCCTAATGACAGTAGAAGTAACTTTATAAAAGATAGAATAAGAAATATATAGATATAAGATTTCTTGCATTCTTTTGGCACCAAAATCCTAGTTCGACCAAGGCATTAAGGAGATCTTCATCTCTTGTTTTTTTTTTATTTTTCTGGATTTTACTAGCAAAATCTCAAAAACATAAAGTGGTTAACAGCTGCATAAAGTCACAAGACTTGGTGTGCAATTCAGTTTAAACATCGTTGCTAGGTGTGACCATTATAGTTGTGCCATCTTTAGTTAAAACTTAGTTTAGGCTTGGACTTGGGCATGAACAACCACTATGAGAGTTGTGTTTTGTGGTCTCTATATTAGATATGTATTGTTTATTTTGAAAGAAAAAAATGGATCATCTAGGGATAGATCGATCTTAGGAGAATTGCATTCTTCAATGAGAATTTCGTTTCCCATGTTTATAGACTGTTAAAGGATTTATTTTTTCAGCCTTGAAACCCTAGCAAGGTTTGACCTTTATGGGTATTTATAGTTCATACAATAGTGGTATCAAAGCTCTAGGTTCTAACATAGTACCAGATGCAATTTTATGTTTCTTGCATCAAATTGGCTAGAACTAGTATAGTCAAGTTCAACTAGTTTATCTCTAGTTTTGAGAATTCAGTTCTCTCATTTGGGCCAATGATCTAAATAATTGTTATTGATTTTCTACTATCATTTTGTGGTGGAATCATTGGTTGATTGGCTAGAGTGTGGTGGTGATTGAATTCCTTATTTATTCAAGAATTTTCTACATGGGGTGATTCCCACAATCTCTACGATTTGTAATTAATTTGCTTTTATTTTATACACAAATTTTAATAGGTTTTTTTCATGTGAGAATTAGAAAACTAGGGCTTTCCTTTTTTTTCCATTGAAAGACTTAATGGAGATCTCAGCCCCAAGAATGTTGCAAAACAGATGCATGGAGGAGTCTAAGATCGATGCAATGAGGAGTTCATTCACTTTAACAATGATCACCACACTCCCAAACCTATTTAGCACATGCTTTGCTTTGATTTGCTTCCGTTTTGACTGTTAAAATTTGTAAAAATTATTTAGATCATAAAATTTAATTATTATGTGAATTGGAGCACTAGACCCTAGGCCATTTTGACTTAGGATGGGTCTAATTTCTTGGGTCAATTCTAGAGTTCATGGATAGATTGTTAATATCCCATAAACATCACTAATTAGTGGCCTAATTTCCAATTTGGGTCAAAGGATTGATGAGCCAATCCATAAACCAATTCAACCCATGCATGGAAACCCAACTAGTTATGTTGAAACAAGATCAATCCAATTGGTTTTCAACTTAGATTATGGGCTGAGCTTCTTTTTACAGTTGGGCTCATATTCTAATTAACTTTAATTAAGAAAAAATTTTAATATTGGGCAAATAATGTGTTAACCTAAATGGGCTTAAGCTTCTTAAATCCTTGAGTGTTTGCATACTTGTATTGAATGCTTGTTTGATTGGGTATCTGTTACATGGACCATAAGTGCTTTAATCATATATTAAAGTAGAGAATATCTCTCTAACAAATTCAATGACTACTTAAAGCATAAAGGGATTGACTCACAAATGTCTCATCTTACTACACCATAGTTAATGGTGTGTTAAAGATAAGAAACCAAACTTTATTAGATATGGTCCGATCACTCTTCATCCACTCAGAATTACCGCATCCTTTTTAGGAGATGCACTATAGATAATTATATATGTGTTGAACTGAATTCTAACTAAGTTAGTTCCTAAAAAATCAAATGAGCTTTGGGTTGGCAAGAAACCAAGTATTAAAAACTTTAAAATGTTAGATTGTCCAACAATATAAAAAATATAATTGTCAATAAATTGAAATCTAGAACTAGTCATTGCCTATTTATAAGCTACCCCAAGTAATCCATAGGCTATTTCTTTTATGACCTAAAGAAACAAAAAGTTTTTGTTAATTGAAATGTCCATTTTCTTGAAGAAGATTACATCTTATGAAATGATTATTAAAAAGTTGTTCTTGATGATGAGAGCTTTAACGTAGTGGAAGAAGTCTTGGAAGTTCAAGATATAGACACCCACCCTAAAAGATCTACATAGGTATCTAAACCTCTTATTCGATATGATTACAATCAAGAGACTTACTTAATGAAAATTAAGAATAGTAAAGAAGATTCCTTAAAGTATACTCAGAAAAAGGGCCCGTGATAAAAAATTTAAGACCTATAAAATTTGGCTTCTAACAAAGGGTTACACTCAAAAATAGGGGGGGATTAATTATGAGGAAACCTTCTCACTTGTGACCATGTTGAAGTCTACATAGCTATACACTATGATAACAAATATGGAAAATTGATATCAAGATAACATTCCTAAATGGAGTTCTTATTGAAGATATCTCATGTAATAGCTGGAAGGCTCCATTGCTCTAAGGATCAAGAGCACATGGTGTACAAGCTTAGCCAATCCATTTATGGGCTTAAGAAAGATTTTAAATGTTAAAGCATCCAATTGGACTCAATTGTTAAATAGTTTGACTTTGAGTAAAATCTGGATGAATACTATGTTTATGGAAAGATGACGGAAGATAGATTATGTTTTTTGTACTTTATGTAAATGACATTCTATTCATTGTGAATAGCATAGGAATGTTTTATTTAGTGAAAGTATACTTTTCATGGTAGTTCTTCATGAAAAATCTTGCAAAAGCCTCATATATCTTGGAACTTCGACTCTATAGAAATAAACTGAAGTGACTGATTGGGTAGTCATAATCTACTTATATTTATAAGACCATTAAGAACTTCAACAAGTAGGACTCTAAAAAATGATTTGTTCCTTTTAGGCATGGAGTCACTCTCTTCAAGGGCATGCCACCTAAAACTCTTAAAGAGATCAATTACATGAAAAAAATACCCTATGCCTCTATTATAAGGATCATCATGTATGCCATGTTGTACACTCAATCTAATATTGCACAAGCTATTAGTGTTGTAAGTAGATATCAGTCCAACCCAAGACAAGAACATTAGACAATTATGAGGAACATAATTTAAATACCTAAGAAGAACAAAATATTATTGTTTTGACTTCCAAAATTAATCACTACAAGTTGTCAAGTATATAGATGTCGATTTCTAATCAGATATAAATGATAGAAAGTCCATGTCTGAGTTTTATCTTTATGTTGTAATCCTGTGTAGCTAGCTAGAGAAGTAATAAACAGGGGTTCATAATAGATTTCATGATCGATGCCGAATACATTACCACAAGTGAAACTGCCAAGGAAGTGGTTTGGATGAAAAAATTCATTCAAGAATTATGAATTATACCTCCCAACACATCATTCATTCCATAGTTGTGTGACAACACTAAAGCCATTGCTAAAGCTAAGGAGCCGAAAGCTCACTCGAAGCTAAACACATTAATAAGAAGTATCAAATTCTATAGGAGATAGTTGGGAGAGGGCATATATAGATTTATAAGGTAGCATCCACAAAGAATGTGGTTGACACATTAACTAACCACTTATAGAAAAAAGTATTTGAGGGGTATATAGATAATTAGAGCCGAGGCTTGTGCCTAAGTGGACCTAAGTGCAAGTGAGAGCAATTAGATAATGTATGCTCTCAATTCCATCCAAATTGATGTATTCTAACTTTTATCATTAATAATAAAATCATATCATTATTATTTCATGTTCGTATTTGGTATATTTATTGTGTATTACCCCATAAGTTGGACATTTATAAGACTTATGTTAGTTTAAAATGTTTTAAGCCATTAGATAGACTTATCGAGTTTATCCTAATAAGGCTAATACTGAAGTACTACCAAAATGATAGAGCAACTTGTCTTAATTTCTAAGGTTAGACCCAAGGTACAGTTAATGGGTGTTTATGAAAAATACTAAACATAGACCAAATTCCAATTATGCCTTAGACCTTGGAGACATGAACAAAAGTAGAAAGTTGCACTTAACCCAAACTAAATAATGATATTACACTAAGTTTTGAACTAGGCTGCTTTTGATATACCAACTAGAGAAATCTTTTAAGAGTCAAATAATTTGATATATTAGAACTATTTCAATCATTACTTGAGTAGGTGACCATTGTGATAGGATCAACCACTTTGTTAGTTAAAGAGAATATTTGGGTTTATAATCTCTCTAATAGAAACTTAAAACTGTTAATAATGGATTTCAACTATTTTGAAATCATCTTGCATAATGTATTATATTTATAATAAGTTGTTTTTATAAAAAAAGTTTACAAAGGGTTTTAATCCCAAGAACCCTTTAAGCAGTGAGTGTGACATTGCATTTACCAATTAACGAATAGGTCCTTCCCTAGGAGTAGTGTTTGAATCTTTTGGGCTAATAAGTTGAGAGCAAAAGACCAATTGGGGATAAAACATGATGAGATTTTATCTTGTATTAATCCATCATCTTTGGGCTTTATTGGATGGCCAAGACCAAAGATTATTTACACTTAAGGGGGCATTCTTTTTTCAAATTTTGAGAGGGGGGAAGGTTGGTCAATGGGATTTTGGTTCCCATTGACCAAGAATCCCATGTTATTTTTTCAGATTTATGTGGGGACTAGGAAAAGTTTATTATCCTATGTATCACTTACCCGAGTAAGTGATACCCATCTCCTAAGTGGGTAAATAGCTTTCCCACTTAGGGGGAAAGTTGCTAATACTTGAATGGGACAAAAATGCCTCTTTTAATAATGGATTTTTATGGCTAAAATGGTCATTACCTTATTTACATGAGAAATAAAAGAGCATGGGTAAATGCACTTACCCGAGTAAGTGTTTCCTAAGAAAAAATTACCCAGGTAACTGCACTTACCTAGGTAAATAACTTACAGAAAAGTGAACGGGGCCTAAGTGTCAAGCCCATTCTAATCCCCATTCGATTGGCTTAAGAGTTCTCTTGGTTTACCTAGTAAATTTGGAAATGCATTGGCCTAACCATTGTGGACTAATATGAGAGAATTGTAGGTTCCACACTATACAATATTTAGGCCTAATTGACTTAAACCCAATGTATTTAACGAATCACTTAACTTATAAGCTTAACCTCATTATCTAGTTAGACTAGCCACATGACTATTTAAGTTGTCATGTGCATATGGGTTATTTGGATCGAATTTGGTTATGGGTTTAGGTAAGGACCACTCTAATTTACTAATGTGATTAGGAGTGTTGCTAAATTAAAAGAATTTCTAAAAGAAGTCAGAGTTGTATACCCCAAACCACATTAGAATTAGCAACTCTATATATGATAGAAAAAAGGAGAGCTTGAACTCTACATCTCTTACTCTCTCTTACACCCCAAACCCTAGTTCAACCAGGCCTTTTGAGAAGATTTTCTCTTTTGCTTCTATTTTGTTTTTCCAGTAAAAACCTAGAAAATTAAAGTAGTTCACAACAGCACATAAACCAATAAGATGGTGTGCAATTCATTTCTCTCATTCTTGCAAGATCGAGCTCTTCTTTACAGTTATGCCATCTTCGGATTGGAGATTGGTTTTGGCTTGGATTTTGGGCATGAACAACCACTCTAAGAGTTGCATTTTTGTGGTATCTATACCAGGTCTACTGAGTTTAAATTTGAAAAAGAAATTGGATCATTTTAGGGCTGGATCGATCATAGGAGAATTGTGTTCTCCAGTGAGAATTTTCAATTCTCATAAACATAAATTGTGAAAAGTTTTAAATTTCATCCATGAAACCCTAGCAAGGTTAGACCCTATGTGTTGAGTCTACCATTGACCCAACCGGTTTAACCATTCGAACCATCATTCGACCATGATTCTAGGTTTGATTCTATTGAAACTTGTTGTTCAATTATACAACATTGGCTTGGTCAAAAAAATCCAACCCAGGCAGTTCAACCCATTCAACCCGGTCACTAGGTTACAGGTTGCACACTCAATATATGTGTGCAAACTTTTGGAGCCCATAACTTTGCACTCTAATGTCTAATTGAGATTTTTTTATTGTGTAACTTTTCAAGATCTATACGTCCAATGGCACGTTGCCTTGCTATCTTTATGAAAAAACCCCTTTCTAGCCTCAAATTGCAATTTTTAATATTTTTTATAAATAAAAATTTTAAAATTGAATAAAAAAACATAAATTAAATATAAAATAATACATATATTATATGTAAAATGTAATTATATACTATTTATTGATAAAATATATATGTATTACACACACACTCACTCATTCGGATGGTCAAACGGGTGACCCACAACCCAGAGGTAAAAGCGGATTGGCCTTCGGGTCAGTTTTTAAAACATTTGTTAGACCTTTATGAGATTTTTACAGTCCAAATAACAGTGATACCCATCTTGGCTCATTTCTTCCTTTCTTGCCTTTTTATCCTTCTCCATCCCATAATCTAGGTAACAACCATCTATGTTGTCATCAGTCCTAAATCAACTCTGTTATTACAAGGTTTAATTTGAGTGAACTTTTTTTGAGAAGTAAAGATAACTTCAAATAATAGTAATGGAATTTATTGGATGGGTTGATCTGGCCTACGACCAATCCAGGCCCAAAATTAGTCATTTAATCCAGGGAAGACCTAAAAGACAAGCCCAATGTAGCAAACAAGGCATAAACCAACGTAGGGTCAAGCTTTAAAAGTTAATAATAAAATAGGTATCATTAAATAACACATAACTTATAAATCTTTAATTCTAAAGAAATTAATAATAACTCTAAATGGATAATTAATTTTAGAGTAAAACAATTTGGGGAAAATACTAAGGCATTCTCTCAGATATGCTTTTAAGTTTTACTTTTGAATGTCCACTTGAGAGGGTTTCCATGTAGTAGCTTCTAGTGTTACGTGAGTTGAAGAAATCTGGAAATTAAGTGGTTAAGCCACGTTTGGTAAAAAAAAAAAAAACTAGAAAGTTGAAAATATGTTGGCATGAACCAAAAATTTGACTTTCCAGTGTAATGCAATCAACACAGCTCAGTCAACATAGAAGTAAACATGCCTAAGCTTCGGCCGGTGGAAAATGAAACTAATTGAGATAAAAAGTATTTTGAGCATTTAGTAAGAATTGCTTTTAAAATATTATAATCTAAGGTCAAAACACTTTTATACCACAGAGCATAGAGCCTAAAATTAGGGTTCATGCCAACTTTATAAGAACAAACCCTAAATCTTATCCAAATGTAACCTTAATCCTTTCTTAGTTTGGAGTTAACATATACAACCTATCCCTTCCGTAACATATCATCAATGCTGATATAAATTGTTTGCCTGACATTTAGGGCTTGTTCGTTTCCTCTTAACTTTTATCTCTTAAGAGGAATTTTTTAACTTTAAGAGAAAAATGGTTATTTGTTTCCTCTTATCTCTTATCTCTTAAAATGTAATCATACGACTTTTTGTTTTTCAATGATACCCCCAAAAAGACAAACAAAAACTCTCATATGTGGGGTCAAAATGGATATTTGATCATTTTCAAAATTCAAAATTCAGAGAAACATTTTCTGCATTCAGAGTTCAAAGAAAAGAAAAGTTCACCAATACCAATATACCTCTTAATGCAATTATTGCACTTTCAGATGTGAGACTTTAAAGCAAACGAACAGGCCCTTAGACTTAATTTGGAAAGAGTACAAATGCAAATATATACAATGCAAATACATACAAAATACAAAATTTTGTACTCTACATATTTGCATTTGTACTCTTTCCAAAGAAAGCCTTAAAAATTTTAAAGTATATCTTACCCCTTTTTTTTTATAAAGACAAAAGGAGTTACACAAGGTTGGAGTAGCATGTCCTCAGAAACCAGCAAAATAAATAAGAGAAAGAGGAGGGAGAGAGAAGAAAGAATGAAGTTCAAAGCTCGTAGTTAGGAAAACAATACAAAGAAGATTAGCATAGCCCCTGCATAAGGATAACATGCACAAATGGAGAAATGGTCCAAATTTTTGCTTGCCATGAATGTATTGATGCATGACCAAAATATTTTACCTCTTTTGTTACCTTCTTGTATATTATATCGGTCAAAATACCCTACATGTAAATGGTTAAGATTCAGCTCATGGTTTTAAAAACTGGATCATAAACAGAACCGTTTCCACCACTACTCCCTGGATTAAATGGTCCAAAACTGGACCCAGAACCATAACTGTTTTGGAGTCCAAAACCGGACCCAAAACCATAAACTGTTTCCCTAGTCAATAGATCCACCCATCCGGTCCATTCCGATTTTCAAAACCATGTTCAGGTCTACCTACACCTCAACCTCACCCGACTAAACACAAAACTAATCAACCTGCACCACAGATGGTATATACATGCTCAGCCAATGCTATATGTATAAACGTTCCAATGCCATCATGAGTTGGGTTTTGAATGATTTGGCTTCAACAAGAATCCAAACCCGATAAAGTTGACCTGACTCTAACCTTACAAGGTCGGGTCTAGGAGGGCTTACTAAGCCTGACCCACTAACATCCCTGAACACCCTCATAACCTCATATTTTTTTTTTTGAAGGGACAATTATTTCTTTCATAACGTAAAGTTGGGGTGGAAATCGAGAATGTTCAAAAAAAAAATAAAAATAGGAGTGAAGTTAAGAGTTGAAATCAACCCCCTATAGTCTCCCACAATGTCACACAGCACATCCCTGCCGTATAATGGGAAACATTTCCTGATGCATCATCATTCTGGTATTTATCATTAGGAGATGTTCTCAATACACGGCTGAAATGTGTTGTGGGACGTTGTGGGAAGCTATCTTGTGGAGGTTGATTTGAACTCGAAAATTAATTCATCTCTTCACTAACATGTCAAGTTTGGCTAATGGAAAATGTTTTCAACTTTTCATAACATTTAAAACTTTTAAAAGTCCATTTTACCATTTTTGGAACTTTCTTAAATATTATATGGGAAAATTTGTCCTTCGGGATGTCATCATTTTGGCCTTAATCATGTTTTCTTCTTGTCTTGCCGAATCATCACTCAATCCTCTCTTCATGCTTTAACTTATTTCTCTTAAACCCCTCAAGGCTTTGTTCGCTTTTTGGTAAATTATTTATCTGGATAAATGCACTTACTCAGGTAATTTATCCATACTCTTTTATTTCTCAGGTAAATAAAACAATGACCATTTTAACCATAAAATTTCCATTATCAAATAGAATATTTTTGTCACATCCAAGTGTTGGCAATTTTCTCCTAGATGAGAAAGTTATATGGTGTTTGGAAGCGTGAGCGCTTTTGGGACCGATTTTAAAGAAAATATGCTCATGCTTCCAAGACCTGTTTTTCACAAAAAAAAAAAACGCTTCTACCACGTAGGCAGTAAGCAACACTATGTTGTTTGGTAAACACTGTTTTTCATGTATATGCTGACAGGTAAGCACCACAGAGGATACACATCATTCAACCATTTGGGGAAACGGTTCACCGATGCATGAAACGCCAAATCGGTGGGGTCCCGATTTTTTAATAATCAACTGAACCAAACAATGAAATACATGGGCGTTTGTTGAAATGCCTATGTGGATCCGACATGGCACCATTTTTTATTAAAAACGGCAATGGGTCCAAACATCCCTTTAATTTACCCACCTAAGAGATGGGTATCACTTACTCAAGTATATAAACTTTCCCACCCAGGAGATGAGAAAGTTAATTTACCCACAAGTGAGCTCAATCTCAAGGTAGACTATGGGTGGATTTTGAACCTAGGGACCACCTTAAAATGATGGTTCATGGTAGAGGTGTAAATCAGGCCGTGCCACCCGTGGCCCGGCATGACAGTCCATGGGCCGTGTCAGGCCCAACACGGCCCATATATATATTTTATATACATTATATATAGTTATATAATATTATATAAATTATAATTATATAATAATATATGGTATATAATATATTAATAAAATAAAATATTTTTTTAATTTTATTATACTAATTTATTTAATTATGGCATATTCAAACAATTTTTTACACAAAATTAATATAAAATTAAAATTTTAAGTTTTTTGTCATTTTTTAAATAAATAGCTTTGGCCCAATGCACGGCCCAACCTGGCCCAAGACTCGGCCCACAGGCCAACCTGGCCAATGTCATGGCACAGCCCGCACTTTGCGTGGGCCTCCTATGGGTCATACCATGCCAACCCGGCACGGCCCACTTTATACCTCTAGTTCTTGAGGAAGTAGGGGTCCAACTAAATAATTAGTTTCATGGTTGAGACAAAGATACAATTTTTGTTTCTTATATTCCTTGCATATCCATCTTTCTGCCACAGATCTGGAATCTTGTCCATGGGACCCCTTCTACTGACTTTGATTGTGGTCTACTTGAAATTACATAATGATGCAGAACAGTGGTATCGTTAGGTGACCCCTGTATTACCACACTCAAAATATAATTATTCATTTTTTCTATCAATATCAACTTAGACATGGTTAGTAAGGCAAATCCAAACAAACCTAAGAGTTGTCAATTGTTGGCTCTGGTTCGGAAGAGGGTGGATTAGTATCATCAAATAGATTATCAATCTGTTCTATAAAATAGACCAACAACCAAACCAATTATTACTCAAAATAATTGAGCTTGATATTAATGATTTAAAATTTCATTTTCAATAAAATGACAATTCTAAAACAGAAAAATCTATTATAGCGAAAAGACATGATAGTGGAAGAGATTTGACCAATCAAAATCCTTGCAAATTTTGACGAAAAGCCACATGATTGGTTACCACTTTTATGACGCTGATTGATTGATTATAAGTTCTTCCAATATCATATCTTGTTTTTTTTTTTTTTTTTGCATCATAGCTGAACCCTAATCAAAGTTACGGTAAAAACAACTATTTTTAACTAAAATCATCTTATATACTTTGTATGAAATTACTTTATTAACTATATAATCAGTTTGAACAGCAAGAATTGGTCCTTACACAATTATTAATGAGAAAACAAACCACAGAACCAGAATTGACACAATCAATTTTTCTGGATAGACCTTCACAGCTCTAAATAAACCCTAGTGTATATCTATCTTGAGATCTTGTGTCTCACAAATAGGTTATGTAAATAGGGCAGAAAAACATTGTAAACTATTTGTTACATACTACAAAATCACAAGATCTACACAAGCCAACAACTTTTAATAGCCTCCGCTTTAGACACTAGACAACAAATGGTTATTCTATCAAATTCATAGAGACTTGTTAGGCATTCAAATACCTGATACGGATAAACAATATCTCCCAATGGACATGTTCACGCCCAAGGAAGGATCCAAAATCTGCTCCCACTGAAGATGACGCAGTGCAGGGTGGAGCAGAATCAACAGTGTTCTTCCAAAAGAACTTGACCCTTCGCAAGAATCAATTGGATGGCATGTGAATACAACTCCAACCAACCTTTTCTCCAAAAATTGGTATCAAGATCAAATCTTGATTTCTCCCAAGAGCTAAAGATTGAACTGCTGAAGGCGGCGACTGTAGGAAGGAGGCAGCAAGAGAGTATTTGCAGGGTGCAAAATTCTCTCTTCTTGTGATCTCAGCTTTGAAGACAAGGGTGTGTTGGTTGCATTTCTAAAAGTTGTCGCCCCCTCCTTTTATAATCTCAAAGGGATCAGCTCCTAATCCCATTTGGAGTTGCTAACCCAAATCATATTTGGATTAAAAGTCCCTTTAAGTGATAAGGGATAACCCTTGTCTTATCTGCAGATTAGATCAGCCATCTCTCAATCTAATTATGAGGCTTCTAGATCTAAATCTTATTTAGATCATGGACTCTCTAAGTGGATAGGGTCTGGGCCCAATCCTATCAGTTGATCCATCTCAGAATTCGCCCCTTTAAGTAACTTATCAAATTAGCCCAGTTCGAAATGGGCTTAAGGCACATTTAAGGTTATGTATTCATTTAGCCTTCCAAACTGCTGCCCAGTTGGGCTTCCTTATATGGCGTGGGACCCAAACATTGATCTACACATCAGCCACATAGGTTCAGCCCAGCCTTTGTTACAAGGCCTGGCCGAATACACTGTTATGGATAGTGCATCCCCTGAAAACCATCTCATGGTCTCTATGGGCCCAACACTTACCCTAAGTAATCCTTGGGCCAAGCCACCTTGTAACACCCGAGGACTATGGGAAGATGCAATATTAACCCATCAGGTATTATCCTCAATGGTCTTACACTTAACCTCTCAGTCCATTATGATCATACACTGCCCGACAAGAGAGGACCTCTCCCTCGGCTGCAAGGAACAGTGTTGCACTCTCTCTTATATGGATCCCGAGAATTAACAACTTTTGCAAATCATTTCGAAAACATAATATATACTTTCATATCTCATATAAAATATATTTTGCAAAATAAATCTCACCGATTGAAATCGGCTGCCGACAGTCTTGGTTTCCATCAGTGAGAGTGCATCCCTGATCATTACCTTTGTCCGACAAAGGGGCTGATCATATCACTATGATCACCCACTCAGGTTATTTCTCAAACTGTCCCAACATACCCAAGTTTTGACCCCCGCTAAGGATCTCATTGATTGGTATATCAAAGACAACCCAATCCGACACTTAGTGCAGTATCATAATCGAGTCTAGGAGTCGGGTGTAACTTTCCAGTTTTGCCCATCAGTCTCCAAGGTCCAGGGCAATACTGGAAATCTGGTCCAGTTCAGAGATTCGATTAATCCTACACTGTATGTGCCTAGGGTCTCACCCCAGCAGCTGAGACAAGCCACCCCAACCGACTTGGTGGCACCACAATGTCAGCCTTGTCAGGATAGGTCTCCCTAGACCGACCCACTGGCTGTGAACATTCTAAACTAACATGAGTCTCATTAAATGTCTAGTTTAAGGGTATTACACAGAAACATACCAAGGGAACATGAATCAAATATGCACTTTTATTCATTTACAATAAACTCATAAAGTACATCTTGGTTGAATCTAAGGGCATACAAAATTGTCTAACAACTCCCACTTGCACTAAGGTCCAATTAGGTAATAGCCGGAGTCCCATGCTTTCTACGTGTTTCTCAAACACTTTTTGTGATAGTGGCTTAGCCAATGGGTCTTCCACATTCTCCGCTGATGCTACCTCTTAATATCATCCTCCCATAGGTCCAGTGTTGTCATACAACAATGGAATGGGTGATGTGCTGAATTCCAAATTCAAGAATGAACACTTTCATTCATAAGGCAACCTCACTTACGGCAATGCATTCGGCATGGGTTGTGAACTATTAATTTGCTACTCAAGACCCCTGTTTGCTGACATTCAGAAAATAGCACACGATCCTATCGTAAAAACATATTCAGATGTAGACTTTCTATAATCTGGATTCGACTGGAAATCGGCATCTGTATACTCTTGGATCTGTAGTGAGCTACCATCGAATACTAGACAAAACTCTTTTGTCCTTCGGAGGTACTTAAGTATGTTTTTCACAGCAGTCCAGTGCTCCTGCCCTGGGTTGGCCTAAAATCTGCTTACTACACTCATTGCCTGAGCAATGTCAAGATGAGTGCACAGCATGGCATACATGATGCTCCCTACGGCAGAGGCATAGGGAACGTCTTTCATGCCATCGATCTCCTCAGAAGTCTTGGGAGACATCTTCTTGGAGAGAGTGACTCCGTGCCTAAAAGGAACATTTCCTTTCTTGGAGTTCTCCATGCTGTATCTTTTGACTATTTTGTCAATGTAGGCAGATTAGGATAATCCTATTATCCATTTCGATCAATCTCTATAGAGTCGAAGACCCAGTATATAGGAGGCTTCTCCAAGATCTTTCATGGAGAATTGCTGTGAAAGCCATACTTTCACCATAGTCAACATTCCTACATCATTCCTAATGAGTAGAATGTCATATACATACAGAACCAAGAAGGTAACCTTATTTCCACTGTACTTCCTGTATACACAAGGTTCATCCGAATTCTACTCGAAGTCAAACGATTTGACAGCAGAATCAAAACGGATGTTCCAACTTCTAGAAGCTTGCTTAAGTCCATAAATGGATCTACTAAGTTTACATACCATGTTTTCCTGACCCGCAGCAAAGAAGTCTTGCGGCTGCTGCATATAGATATTTTCAGTAAGATCTCCATTCAGGAATGCAGTTTTGACATCCATCTGTCAAATCTCATAATCATGGTATGCTGCTACAACTACCAGGATTCTAATGGATTTAAGCAAGACCACAGGCAAAAAGGTTTCCTCATAATCGATGCCCTCTTTCTGAGTGTACCCTTTCGCCACCAGATGAGTTTTGAAGGTCTCAACCCTACCATCGGGGCCCTTCTTCCTCTTGTAAATCCATTTGCAACCGGTTGCTTTTACACCGGAGGGCGGATCTACTAGAGTCCATACTCCATTGGTCTCCATTGAGTCCATCTCTGCTCTCATGGCCTCCACTCACTTCTGGGAATCTATGTCCAACATAACTTCCGTGTAAGTCACGGGATCCTCCTCATTAGTCAAGGTTTCCATCAGGTAACTATCCTGGTCATAACCATAATGGGATGGTGGCCTAGATGCACAAGTGGATCTTCTCAGTTGGTCACTACCTGGAACTTGTGGGACATCTCCCACTGCTCCTGAGCTCTCCTCATCAAGAAAAATTTCCTGACGATGGGTGTCCAGGATGTAATCGGTCTCCAAGAATTGTGCATTTCGACTACAGAACACTTTCTGCTCACTTGGGTCATAGAATAGGTAACCTACAGAGCCTTTTGGGTAGCCTACAAATAGGCAATGGCTGGTTTTGGATTCCAACTTGTTTGCACTCGTTCTTTTAACGTGTGCTGGACAACCCCAAATCTTCAAGTGTCTGACACTTGGTTTCTTTCCGATCCAAAGTTCATATGGAGTATTCGGAACTGATTTGGTTGGAACCCGATTCAGCACGTAAATCGCAGTCTCTAATGTGTAACCCCAAAAGGATGTGGGTAACTCTGAGTGTATGAGAAGTGACCGGACCATATCCAATAAGGTCATATTCCTCCTCTCTAAAACACCATTAAGTTGTGGTGTAGTAGGAGGAGCTAATTGTGATACTACCCCACTGTCCTTTAATTAGTCCCTGAATTCGTCATAGAGATACTCGCCACCTCGATCTGATCGAAGGGCCTTAATTTCTCTCTCTAACTGTTTCTTGACCTCTTGTCTAAACTCTTTGAACTTTTCAAATGATTCAGACATGTGTCTCATTAGGTACACATAACCATATCATGAGAAATCATCTGTGAAGGTGATGAAATACACGTGTTGATTTTGTGTCCTAACACTCAGGGGACCATATACATCAGTATGTATTAGGTCAAGTGTGCCTGTACATCTTTTAGGCTTACCGTTAAATGGTCATTTCGTCATCTTGCCTTGTAGGCAAGGCTCACAGGTGGGAAGATCTTCTATAGTTAGAAAATTCAAAGGACCATCCTTTACCAGCCTTGTGATTTGGTCAACACCGATGTGGCCAAGTCAGTAATGCCACAGACACATGGGATTAACTGTATCATGGGCTCTCTTCTTGGGGATTTCAGCCGACGTAGTTTCGGTTATGTTAGTTTCTAGAGAAGGATGTAGAACATAGAGATCGTTCTCCAGTTCCCCGTATGCGATGAATCTGTTATTTCTTTTAATAGTAATTGTATAACTAAAGAAGATAGAATAACCATCTGCACACAGTTTTGAAATAGAAATCAAAATTCTCCTTAAACTTTGTACATAAAGACAATCTTTCAGTACAATTATTCATTCTCTAAAAATTAACTCCACGGTTCCTATGGTCGCGGCTGCAACAGTTGCAGTAGTCCCCAAGTAGAGTGTGACTTCTCCTTCACTCAGCCTTCTGCTTACCTTGAACCCCTGCAGTGAGTTACACGCATGAGTTGAAGCCCCGCAGTCAATACACCAGGATGCAGAAGCTATCAATAAATTGGTTTCTATAACACAAGTTTCGAAATTACCTTTCTTGGATTCCAGGTAGGCAGGACAGTTCATTTTCCAATGGCCGGTCTTCTTGCAGATGTGACAGGCATCCGATGCTTTGTCTTTCTTCTACTTCTTGGATTTGTCAGCCTTCTTTTGGGGCTTTCTCTTTGCCTTCATTTTCTTGCCCGATTTGTCAGTTTCAACAAGCATGGCAATGGGTTCATCCTTTTTAATCAATTCTTCGGCCCTCTGCAACATATTGCTGAGTTCCTGTAAGTTGACATTCAGCTTGTTCATATTGTAGTTCATGATGAATGGATTAAAGGATGGAGGCAAAGAGTTGAGAATAGCATCGAACTGTGTTACCAGATCTAGCCCGGATCCAAGAGCCTCCAGTTCATTGATATAACCCATCATCCAGAGACAATGGTCGTGAACTTGTTGGTTCTTGGACATCTGCGTGGTCATGAACTATTTCAAGACCTTCTACCAAGTAGAACAGTTCTGCTCTTCATACATTGTCTTGAGACTGTCCAATACGTCCTTGGCAAGTTCGATCTGATCGAACTGCCTCTAAATTGGATTGTCCATAGAGGTAATGATATAGCAACGGCCAAGGGAGTTTTTCTCCTCTCATTCTTGGTATTCTCTTCTTCGGGCCTCAGAAGCCCTATCTTCCGGACGATCCGGGGCAGGATTCTTGGCTACCTTGTCCAATTTTTTAGAGGTTAAGACCAACATAAGGTACCTGTACCAGTCGGTATAGTTTGGGCCCTTAAGCTTATTGTCGTCAAGAAGCTTTGCAAATTGTCCACAAACATCAGTCTACAACCTAATATGATTCATGTTCATTAAATAGATATGGATTTTAATCTACGATCCATTTCCATTTATTCATCTCTGAGATTTCCCTCATTTCTCAGTGATGGAGACTACGGGTTGTCTCTGGAAATGTGGAAAATCACATAGGGTGTATGGAGCCAACTGTTTCAATTGCATAACCCCACCACCTTTCTGTGAATGATCATATCCACTCATCATATGAGTTTTCCCTTTGGCCTCTGTCAAATAGGGTTCAGAGCCGTTTTTAGGTAAACCTTTCTATCTAGTGAGTACTTACCCATCATATTTGTGAATGCCAAGGTACCGTGAGAGAGTTCCCATTTTCTGGTGAAGCCCCTCCCACATCGGTCTATGACGCCCCTATCATCTTATGAAACACTTAGACAAGCCCAACAGCAAATGGATAGCCCATTTTTTGATGCGTTTCCTCATTACTAAAGGACCCATGCTCATGCTAATGATGAAAGGCCTTTAGAGAGTTCATCATATGAATCTCCCTATCACTTGCACTGATATTAGCTGGAGGGAACAATTATTACGCCCTATTTTGATTTAGGTCAAACCAAAGTGGCTCCCACTGACTTTCATAAAGTCAAATTTTGGTGGGCCTTAATCGGCTAGGGTTTCGTACGTAACCTCTTGATGAAGTGTGGGGCCCATCACTGAGGGAGGTCATCCAATGACCAAAAGGGACATCATTGCAATGATGTGCATTCAGCCATAGTGTGCGCAAGAGCCACTATCGAAAGAGCATGGGCCAAGCACTTATCGCCCATGTACGTAGCACATCACACATCCGTACATCTCATGCAGGATAAATTGATCCAATCAATTAATTATCTGTAACGCCCTTTGGAAGCCAGTTTTAAATCCATAATATTAACCATTAATATTATCTAGGTATATGGGCTGAATTAGTGTTACCCAGTTCAGCCCATATAGTTTTATCTTTTGAAGTGGGCTTTTAGCAATTTTAACTATTTAAAAATGGGCCTTTACAGGTTGGGCCGAATTAACCATTTAATTAAATATCAATCCTCATGACCATTAGTGGGAAAATAGGGTTAACTTTAAGCCTTGATTAAACCCTAGATTTGGTCCAAATAGTTTTGAACCAATCTTGGTTCGAATGGGTCTAGGGTTTGATCTTTAATTAAATCTTTAATTTGAGAAAATAATATGAAATTAAATAACTGATAAAAGAAAATCAAGAATCAGTTAAACAGGGTTGTTCGCACAATTCATCCTGCAAAACAGAGGTTAGATCACAATTTGCAGTTTTATAAACTGCAAATCGCAGATAGCGAATGTCCCATCTACGAAATCTCCTTCTCTGCGAAATCTCCCTTTTTGTGCCGCCATCTTCGATCCAAAAATAAAAATAAATAGAAATCCTATTTCTATTAATAATTACACTATATCGAATGCCTATACATTGAGTCTAAAAAAATAAAAAAAAATTATTTACAGACCAAATGTAAAAAATAAATCAAGAAACTGCAAATCTTGAAGTTTCCCTACGCAAATCAAGAATTCGATCTCCTCATGTACGAACAACCCATTTATCTTTTGGTACAGATCTGGTTTGATTATGGTTCAAGTAGGATCCTTGAATATTGTATTCTAAATTTAGGGAATATGATTCCCAGTTAGAAGAAGGTAGGAAATTTTTGAAATTCGCCCACCCATTCTGCAACCTTTATGGCGTCCATTAGATGGATCCTACCATTCTTTCAGTGGTATCAGAGCCACAGGTTCGAATCTTGAACCAAAAGGAAATCAGATCTGACCCTGCGCAGATGGATAGAAGGTGTTCTTTCAAGATTTGCGCAGATTGTTTTCTTTTTCAAGAAACTGTTTCTTGTTAAGGGCGATTGATCTAAAATTAATTTTTATTAAATCCAGAATTTATTTAGAATTGTTCTTTATTTATTTTGATTTAATAGACTGTTCGAACCTGGAGATCACAGTGCAGATTTGGCGCAGATAGTCTGCGCACCCTTTTTCTTTCTATTTATTTATATTCGGTTTGTAAATAATTTTTTTTATTTTTTTAGACTGAATGTATAGGATTTGATCAAGAATGTAATTAATAGAAATAGGATTTCTGTTATTTTTCTTGATTAAAGAAGAAGGAAGAAGAAGGCGGCGCTGGAGGTTTGCAGTTGGAGAAATCGTTTTCTGCGATTTGCAGTTTGTGAAACTGCAACCCTTGTGATTAACCTCTGTTTTGCAGGTGGTGCGAACAGTCCATAGTTTGATTTGTGATTGTTTGAAATCAAGATTATTAATTTCATATCTTTCATGAATTAATTCTTAAATTGAAAATCAGTTTTGGATCCTCTTGGACTAGATTGGACCAAAACTGTTTGGACCGAATCTGGGGTTCGATAGGGATTATTTTTCAGTCTGTATTTCTCACACTTGCTGTTCCAAATCTGATGTTCAATTACAAGGATTAATTCGGCCCACCTGTAAAGCCCAGTTTTAAAGGGTTAAAACTGCAAAAGGCCCATTACTGTGAGATAAGCTGTATGGGCCGAACTGCTATCTGCGATTCAGCCCATACACTTAGTAGTCATTAATTGTTAATGACTTAGATTTTAAATGGGCTATTCAATGGGCTTTATAGCAGTTAATTGATTGGATCAATTCCTCCTTCACATGTGATGTTTGGATGTTTGATGTGCTGCGACCATGGGCCATAAGTACTTGGCCCATGAAGACTCGTTAGTGGCTCTTGCGCACACCATGGCTAAATGCACATCATTGCCATAGTGTCCTTCAAGGTCATTGGATGACCCCTCTTTGCTTGGTGGGCCCCACAACCCTGAAAAGGGATGCGTACGGAACCCCTAGCCAATTAAGGCCCACAAGAAATCTGACATTATGAAAGTCTGTGGGAGTCATTCTGGTTTGACCTAAATTAAAACTAGGGCGTTTTTGTTCCCTCTAGCAAATATGAATGCATGTGATAGGGAGACCCATATGATAGACTCTCTAAAGGCCTTCCGTCATTAACACAATGATGGGTCCTTCAGTAATGAGGAAACGCACCATAAAATTGGGCTATCCATTTGCTGTTGGATCTATTAGAGTGTTTCATAAGATGATAGGGGCGTCATAGACCGATGTGGGAGGGGCTTCACCAGAAAATGGGAACTCTCTCACGGTACCTTGGCGTAACCTGAATATGATGGGTAAGCACTCACTAGACAAAAAGGTTTACCTGAAAACGGCTCTGAACCTTGTCTGACAGAGGCCAAAGGGAAACTCATTTGATGAGTGGATATGATCCGTTACAGAAAGGTGGTGGGGTTATGCAGCTGAAACAGTTGGCTTCACGCACCCCATGTGATTTCCCACATTTCCAGAGACATTTCGTCGTCTCCATCACTGAGAAAGGAGGGAAATCTCAGAGATGAACAAATGGGAATGGAACATAGATTAAAAGCCATATCTATGTAGGTAACATGAATCAAACTAAGGTTGTGGACTAATGATTTTGCTATTTTATCAGAAAATGGCAAACGGTCAATTTGCAAAGCTTCTAGACGATAACAAGCTAAAGGGACCAAACTATGCCGACTGGTACAGAAATCTTATGCTGGTCCTAACTTCCAAAAAGTTAGACAAGGTAGTGAAAAATCCTGCCCCGGAACGTCCGGGTGATAGGGCTTCTGAGGCCCGTAGAAGGGACTACCAAGAGTGGGAGGATAAGAACTCCCTAGCCCGCTGCTTTGTCGTTGCCTCATTAGACAACTCAATACAGAGGCAGTTCGATCAGATCGAACTAGCCAAGGACATATTGGACAGTCTGAGAACAATGTATGAAGAGCAGAACCGTTCTACTCGACAGAAGGTCCTGAAATTGTTCATGACCGCGCAGATGACCAAAGGGCAGAAAGTTCATGACCATTGTCTTCGGATGATGGGTTACATTAACGAACTTGAAGCTCTTGGATCCGGGCTAGATCTTGGCACGCAAGTGGATGCCATCCTCAATTCTTTTCCCTCTTCCTTCAATGCGTTCACAATGAACTACAATATGAATAAGCTGAATGTCAGCGTCCAGGAACTCAGCAATATGTTGCAGAGAGCCGAGGATCTACTCAAGAAGGATGAGCCTGTAGTTATGCTTGCTGAAGCTAACAAATCGGGCAAGAAAAAGAGAAAGGCAAAGAAGCCTTAGAAGAAGGCTGCCAATCCTAAGAAGCAGAAGAAGAACAAGGCATCTGATGTCTGTCACTTCTGCAAGCAGACCGGCCACTGGAAGAGGAATTGTCTTGCCTACCTGGAATCTAAGAAAGGTAACATCGAAACTTGTGTCATAGAAATTAACATGTTAGTTACTTCTGTGTCCTGGTGTGTTGACTCCGGGGCTTCAACTCATGCGGGTAACTCACTGCAGGGGTTCAAAGTTAGCAGAAGGTTGAGTGAAGGTGAAGTGACACTATTCTTGGGAACAACTGCAAGTGTTGCAGCAGCAGCAATAGGAACCGTAGAATTAGTTTTTAAAGAAGGAATACTTGTACTTAAAGATTGTCTTTATGTACAGAACTTGAGAAGAAATTTAATTTCTGTTTCAAAACTGTGTGCTGATGGATATACTGTTTATTTTAGTAATGTGATTATTGTTAAACGGAATAATAAATTCATCGCATGCGGGGAACTAGAGAATGGTCTCTATGTTCTACATCCTTCTCTGGAAACTAACTTAACCGAAACTACGTCGGTCAAAAATCCCAAGAAAAGGAATCGTGATACAGTAAGTCCCACGTGCCTCTGGCATTACCGACTTGGCCATATCGGTATTGATCGAATCACAAGGCTGGTAAAGGATGGTCCTTTGGATTTTCTAACCGTAGAAAATCTTCCCACTTGTGAACCTTGCCTTCAAGGTAAGATGTCTAAGCGGCCATTTGACGGTAAGCCTGAAAGATCTGAAGGCACACTTGACCTGATACATACTGATGTATGTGGTCCCCTGAGTGTTAGGACACAGAATCAACACGTGTACTTCATCACCTTTACAGATGATTTTTCACGATATGGTTACGTGTACCTAATGAGACATAAGTCTGAATCATTTGAAAAGTTCAAAGAGTTCAGACAGTAAGTCGAGAAACAGTTAGGGAGAGAAATTAAGGCCCTTCGATCAGATCAAGGTGGCGAGTATCTCTCTGACGAATTCAGGGACTACTTAAAGG
Organism: Nelumbo lutea; assembly: GCF_056320005.1. Taxonomy (NCBI): domain Eukaryota; kingdom Viridiplantae; phylum Streptophyta; class Magnoliopsida; order Proteales; family Nelumbonaceae; genus Nelumbo; species Nelumbo lutea. The sequence goes on from NC_142691.1 coordinate 33,122,624, forward strand.
CCAATGGGATAGTGTCACAATTAGCTCCTCCTGCTACACCTCAACTCAACGGTGTTTCAGAGAGGAGGAATAGGACCTTGTTGGACATGGTCCGGTCACTTCTCGTACGCTAACAATTACCCACATCCTTTTGGGGATACGCATTAGAGACTGCTATCTACATGCTGAATCGGGTTCCAACCAAATCAGTTCCTAAAACTCCATATGAACTTTGGACCGGAAGGAAGCCAAGTGTAAGACACTTGAAGATTTGGGGTTGTCCTGCACACGTTAAAAGAACAAGTGCGGACAAGTTGGAATCTAAAACCAGTTGTTGCTTGTTTATAGGCTACCCAAAGGATTCGGTGGGTTATCTATTCTATGACCCGAGTGAGCATAAAGTGTTCTGCAGTCGAAACGCCCAGTTCTTAGAATCCGATTACATCCTGGACACCCATCGTCAGGAAATAGTTCTTGATGAGGAGAGCTCAGGAGCAGTGGGAGATGCCCCACAAATTCCAGGTAATTACCAACCTAGAAGAACCACCCGGGTATCCAGACCACCAGTTCGATATGGTTATGACCAGGATAGTTACCTGGTGGAAACCTTGACTAGTGAAGAGGATCCCGTGACTTACACGGAAGCTATGTTAGACATAGACTCCCAGAAGTGGGTGGAGGCCATGAGAGCTGAAATGGACTCAATGGAGACCAATGGAGTCTGGACTCTAGTGGATCCGCCCCCCGGGGTAAAAGCAATTGGTTGCAAATGGATCTACAAGAGGAAGAAGGGCCCCGATGGCACGATTGAGACCTTTAAAGCTCGCTTGGTGGCGAAAGGGTATACTCAGAAAGAAGGCATCGACTATGAGGAAACCTTTTTGCCCGTGGCCATGCTTAAATCCATTAGGATCCTGCTAGCTGTAGCAGCGTACCATGACTATGAGATTTGGCAAATGGATGTCAAAACCGCGTTCCTGAATGGAGATCTTAGTGAAGATATCTACATGCAGCAGCCGCAAGGCTTCATTGTTGCTGGTCAGGAACACATGGATTGTAAACTTAATAGATCCATATATGGACTTAAGTAGGATTCTAGGAGTTGGAACATCCGTTTTGATTCTGCAGTCAAAACGTTTGACTTTGAGCAGAATCCGGATGAGCCCTGTGTTTACAGGAAGTCCAGTGGGGATAAGATCACCTTTTTGGTGTTGTACATGGACGATATCCTACTCATTGGGAATGATGTAGGAATGTTGACTTCGGTCAAGGTATGGCTATCACAGCAGTTCTCCATGAAAGATCTTGGAGAAGCTTCATACATACTGGGTCTTCGACTCTATAGAGATAGATCGAAGCGGATAATTGGATTATCCTAGGCTGCTTATATTGACAAAATTGTCAAGAGGTACAGCATGGAGAACTCCAAGAAAGGAAACGTTCCTTTCAGGCACGGAGTCACTCTCTCCAAGAAGATGTCTCCCAAGACTTCTGAGGAGATTGAGAGCATGAGAGACGTTCCCTATGCCTCAGCCGTAGGGAGCATCATGTATGCCATGCTGTGCACTCGCCCTGACATTGCTCAAGCGGTGAGTGTGGTAAGCAAATTCCAGGCAAACCCAGGGCAGGAGCATTGGACTGCTGTGAAGAACATACTCAAATACCTTCGAAGGACAAAAGAGTTTTGTCTGGTATTCGATGGTAGTTCACTGCAAGTTCTAGGGTATACCGATGCCGATTTCCAGTCGGATCCAGATGATAGAAAGTCTACATCTGGGTATGTTTTCACGATAGGATCGTGTGCTGTTTGCTGGAAAAGCAGCAAACAGGGTTCCTCTGCAGACTCCACAACTGAGGCCGAGTACATTGCCGCAAGTGAAGCTGCCAAGGAAGCCTTGTGGATGAAGAAGTTCATACACGAATTGGGAGCGATTCCATCCAGCACATCTCCCATCCCGTTGTTGTGTGACAACAATGGAGCGATCGCCCAGGCTAAAGAGCCTCGGGCACACTCGAAGTCGAAGCACATCGAGAGAAAGTACCATGTACTGCGGGAGATCATTGGTAGAGGGGACGTCCTGATTCAGAAGGTAGCATCAGCGGATAATGTGGTAGACCCATTGACTAAGCCACTGGCACAGAAGGTGTTTAAAAAACACGTGGAAAGTATGGGACTCCGGCTTGTACCAGATTGGACCTAAGTGCAAGTGGGAGCTGTTAGACAGTTTTGTATGCCCTTAGCTTCAATCTGATTTGATGTACTTTTGTTATTTAGTGGAAATAAATAAAGTGCTTGTTTGATTCATGTTGTTTGGTTTAATTCTGTGTAAAACCCTAAAACTGGACATTTATAGAGACTCATGTTAGTTTTAAATGTTCACAGTCGTTGGATAAGTCTGGGGAGATTTATCCTGCCAAGGCTGATGCTGATGTGCCACCAAGTGTTGGGATGGCCTGTCTCAGCCACCAGGGTAAGATCCGAGGCACATGCAGTATGGGATTTACTTGAATCCTTGAACCGGACCAGATTTCCAGTATTGCCCTGGACCTTGGAGATAGATGGGCAAAACTGGAAAGTTACACCTGACCCCTAGACTCGATTATGACATTTCACTAGGTGTTGGATCAGGCTGCCTTTGATATGCCACTCAGTGAGATCCTTAGCGGGGATCAAAACCTGGGTATGTTGGGGCAATTTGAGAATTCATCTGAGTGGGTGATCATAGTGACAGAATCAGCCACTTTGTCGGACAAAGGGTAATGATCGGGAATGCACTCTCTCTGATGGAAACCAAACTGCCGGCAGTTGATTTCAATCGTTGGAATTTTGTTTTGCAAAATTAATATATTTATATATCTATATATGTGTGCGGTTTCAAATTGATTGCAAATGGTTTTAATTCTCGGGATCCATGTGAGAGGAGAGTGCGGCACTGTTCCTTGCAGCCGAGGGAGAGCTCCTCTCTTGTCGGGCAGTGCTTGATCATTAAGGGCTGAGAGGTTAAGTGTAAGACCATTGAGGATAATACCTGATGGGCTAATCTTGCACCTGCCCACAGTCCCTGGGTTTTTATAAGATGGCTTGGCCCAGGGACCACTTAATGTAAGTGTTGGGCCCATAGGGTCCATATGATGGACTCAAGGGGTTCATTGAGTTTTTCAGTGAATTCGGCTGGGCCTTGTTTTAGAGGCTGGGCCGAACCCATGTGGCTGGTGTGTAGATCAATGCTTGGGTCCCACGCCATACAAAGAAGCCCAACTGGGCAGCAGATTGGAAAGTAATTAGACACTGAACACTTAATGGGCCAAAAGCCCATTTCGAGGTGGGCTGATATGATCACCCATCCATGGGGCGAATTTGAGATTAAAGTAAGTAAAAGAATTGGGCCTTTAGCCTTATCCACTCTTAGAGACCAAATTCAAATTAGATTTGAATCTAGTAACCTCCTGATAAGATCAGGAGTAAGCTAACTCTATCTGCAGAAAGGATTAAGATTATCCCCTATCCAAATACTGATTTGGATTGGGATAACTCCTAAAAAGGAGGTTTCTTAATCAAGAAGAAAGGAGGAGATTTCGAACCAAGAAAAATCGCAAGAAAGGTTCCTGCGAATTCAGATCAGATCTCATACTCTCCAGAAAAAGAAAAAAAAAAGCATTTCAGCCTTTTTCGTTTTGGAGATCTCCTCCTGCCGCCGCCATCTGCCATTGCAAGATTAGATCTTTGCAGAAAAGAAAGTCAAGAAATCTGTTCTTGACATCAGTCTTGCAAGAAAGACTGAAAAAGATTCAGTGTTTAGTACTTCCAGAGGATTCTTGTGAAGGATCCAGTGTGTAGGATGCACCCTGCTGGTTCTGTTCCATTCACAGCTGTGTCATCTTCAACAGGAACGGATCTTGGAGCATTCTTTGGGCGTGAACACCAACTTTGGGAAATACTGCTTCTCCGGATCAGGTATATTCCTCCCATTTATCTTTTGGTACAGATCTGGTTTGATTATGGTTCAAGTAGGATCCTTGAATATTGTATTCTAAATTTAGGGAATATGATTCCCAGTTAGAAGAAGGTAGGAAATTTTTGAAATTCGCCCACCCATTCCGCAACCTTTATGGCGTCCATTAGATGGATCCTACCATTCTTTCAATGGCATGTGAATACAACTCTAACCAATCTTTTCTCCAAAAATTGGTATCAAGATCAAATCTTGATTTCTCCCAAGAGCTGGAGATCGAACTGCTGGAGGCGGCGGCTGTAGGAAGGAGGCGGCAAGAGAGTATTTGTAGGGTGCAGAAATCTCTCTTCTTGTGATCTCAGCTCTGAAGATAAGGGTGTGCTAGTTGCATGTCTAAAGGCTGCCACCCCCTCCTCCTTTTATAATCTCAAAGGGATCAGCTCCTAATCCCATTTGGAGTTGCTAACCCAAATCATATTTGGATTAAAAGTCCCTTTAAGTGATAAGGGATAACCCTTAACTTATATGCAGATTAGATCAGCCATCTCCCAATCTAATTAGGAGGCTTCTAAATCTAAATCTTATTTAGATCATGGACTCTCCAAGTGGATAGGGTCTGGGCTCAATCCTATCAGCTGATCCATCTCAGAATCCACCCCTTTAAGTGACTTATCAAATTAGCCCAGTTCGAAATGGGCTTAAGGCCCATTTAAGGTTATGTATTCATTTAGCCTTCCAAACTGCTGCCCAGTTGGGCTTCCTTGTATGGCGTGGGACCCAAACATTGATCTACACATCAGCCACATGGGTTCGGCCTAGCCTTTGTTACAAGGCCTGGCCCAATACACTGTTATGGACAGTGCACCCCCTGAAAACCATCTCATGGTCTCTATGGGCCCAACACTTACCCTAAGTAATCCCTGGGCCAAGCCACATTGTAACACCCAGGGACTGTGGGCTGATGCAAAATTAACCCATCTGGTATTATCCTCAATGGTCTTACACTTAACCTCTCAGCCCATAATGATCATACACTGCCCGACAAGAGAGGACCTCTCCCTCAGTTGCAAGGAACAATGTTGCACTCTATCTTATATGGATCCCGGGAATTAACAACTTTTGCAAATCATTTCGAAAACATAATATATACTTTCATATCTCATATAAAATATATTTTGCAAAATAAATCTTAACGATTGAAATCGGCTGCCGGCAGTCTTGGTTTTCATCAGTGAGAGTGCATCCCTGATCATTACCTTTGTCCGACAAAGGGGCTGATCATATCACTATGATCACCCACTCAGGTTATTTCTCAAACTGTCCCAACATACCCAAGTTTTGACCCCCGCTGAGGATCTCATTGATTGGTATATCAAAGACAACCCAATCCGACACTTAGTGCAGTATCATAATCGAGTCTAGGAGTCGGGTGTAACTTTCCAGTTTTGCCCATCAGTCTCCAAGGTCCAGGGCAATACTGGAAATCTGGTCCAGTTCAGAGATTCGATTAATCCTACACTGTATGTGCCTAGGGTCTCACCCCAGCAGCTGAGACAAGCCACCCCAACCGACTTGGTGGCACCACAATGTCAGCCTTGTCAGGATAGGTCTCCCTAGACCGACCCACTGGCTGTGAACATTCTAAACTAACACGAGTCTCATTAAGGGTCCAGTTGAAGGGTATTACACAGAAACATACCAAATGAACATGAATCAAATATGCACTTTTATTCATTTACAATAAACTCATAAAGTACATCATCTTGATTGAAGCTAAGGGCATACAAAGGGCTGATCCTGCCACTATGATCACCCACTCAGATGAATTCTCAAACTGTCCCAACGTACCTACGTTTTGACCCCCGCTAAGGATCTGACTGATTGGTATATCAAAGACAGCCCAATCCGACACCTAGTGCAGTATCATAGTCGAGTGTAGGGGTCGGGTGTAATTTTTCAGTTTTGCCCATCAGTCTCCAAGGTCCAGGGCAATATTGGAAATCTGGTCCAGTTCAAAGATTCGATTAATCCTACACTGTATGTGCATAGGGTTTCACCCCAGCAGCTGAGACAAGCCACCCCAACCGACTTGGTGGCACCACAGTGTCAGCCTTGTCAGGATAGGTCTCCCCAGACCGACCCACTGGCTGTGAACATTCTAAACTAACATGAGTCTCATTAAGTGTCCAGTTTAAGGGTATTACACAGAAACATACCAAGGGAACATGAATCAAATATGCACTTTTATTCATTTACAATAAACTCATAAAATATATCATCTTGATTGAACCTAAGGGCATACAAAATTGTCTAACAAAATCAATATTCTAGAGAAAACGAATAAGGGAGCGAACTGATTTTCTAATGCAATTCAATTCGTTACATTACCTACTTGCTGCTTCGTTTAAAACAAACACCCACATTCATTCTCTAGACGGTAGAGAAAAAAAGTTGTTGTAAAGTTAGGGAAAAAGCTCATCAAGTTCATAAACTCATCATCACTTTTATCGGGATAGTCCATTGTCTTGGATAAATCAAGTGGAAAAGTGAGAATTTAACTTAATGGAAAAATGAAAATTCCTTGTTTTCAATTTAATAGAAGTGGAATCCTAAGTTTAATTTAATGGAAATTCAAAAGGGTGAAAAACAGGGGTTTCAACGGATTTGAAATCCTTGCTATGGATGAGGGATGAAATCGATCAAAAATCCTCCTTTTTGAGTTTTGAGCAGAATATAAATATTTGTGGATGGGTTTATGTTTTCAACTTTTCATTTGGGCAGCTTGATCCAAAATTATAATTCATACTATTTACTCTCTACATGGGAATCTAGTTGAAATTCCTCCTACAACGGAACACACCACCACCCCTTTACCTTTTTTATTCTGAAAGTGAAAACCATGCATAATATAGCAACAATTACCTACCAACACTGTGACAACGGGAACAATCTATGTTTTGTCTTTGCAAAGGAAAAACTTGAACTCGACTAACTAGTATGCAATAAAGGGCCCATGAATCCCAACCACCCCACCAATCCTCGGAAATCGGAGGAAAGCCAGGTTTGGGAGCTGTGAAAGCGGATTCGTGAACTGGTAGCAATCATTTTGGTCACATGTGGCAAGATTGAGGCGTTTATAGCAAGATTTTTTGGTCGATTTTTTGTACTGGAGTATTTCAATAAAAATATATGTACATTAATTTACAAAAGGGTAAAATGGGTATTTAAAAGAAATTGATGCATCGGTCTAATGTTTTCCGTCTGGGTCAGTGATGAAAGGGAGGTTTTTGTCATATTCTTTAAAGTTTAAGAGAGGGTTTTGTTAAAATAAAACTATAGGGGATGTTATTATGTTTGTCAGAAACTTCACGAAAGGTTCTTGTATTTTACCCTTTGATATATAATTTGCTTGGATTATGCTTATTTGTAAATAATTTTGATGGATTATTTGAATAGCTTAGATTGGTTGGAAACTTGTTGCATTATTTTAAGGCCAAGATGATTTGTTAACTCTAGGAGGCCACTTTGATAGTCTAGTCTTTTCTTTGGATTTATTACAATTTTTGGATGACCTAGTTTATTTGAATCTTAATATATTTGGTTGGTTAAGACTGATTCATTGATCTTAAAAGAAAAAGAAAAGATAAAATAAAAACAAACTCTTTGATGGCCTAAATCAATATTTTAAAAACCAGCCCAGCTGAATTGGTTCAACCATTTGGGTTGAATGGGGAAACCAAGTTATGATTTTAGAGAATCCTTAGTCTACTCTTTGTTTTCTATTGATGAAAAATGGGCAGAAGCATGTTGAAATCTCAGTTTGTTGTTTGTTTAGTATAGCTTTGATGTAGGTCGGATGACCGCCCTGTTAGGGCTGGATCGCATCCCTACCGTCTGCATGCATCCGCTGTTAGGCGACCTCAAGTATAAATAGGGCATCCCGATCGCATCTTTCCCTGAATGGATTCGAAATTCATACCTCTCTAGCTCTCTAGCGACCTCGCCCGAGCTCCTCAGACCTCGTCCGCCCTCTTTAGTACGCCCTCACTAACTTGACCATCAGAGTCCCCACCTCTGGTTATCACCTGAGGCCTCTAACGTTCCCTTCTTGTAAGTACTCAGCCTCAGCCAACCTCGGGCAGACTTCACCAGCCCTCGGCCACTGTGCACCTTGGGCTCCCCTAGCCCTTGGATCCTTCACCCACTAGCTAGCTCGTCCAAGAAGCAAAGCAAATTTACTGTGTTGTCTTCGGCCAATCCGAGCATCAACAATTGGCATCGTCTGTGGGAACAACTACTAAGGCTTCCTCCAATACTACAACTTAGCTTCCAACGGAATGGCTAGAAAGAAGAGAACCACCCGGAACTTGGTCATAAGGGACCAACTCCAAATGGTCCTCGACTGGCTTGACCACCTCACACAGAGGTTGGATGAGGTGGGGCAATGGACAAGAGGTCGTCCATAGGGTTGCCGCTCCACTGGAGACCTAGGGCATTGCCGCAGACGCCCTTTGCAGGCTCTGCCAGCTAAGAGTCCTATCAAATCTTACCAGGATGACCCCTCAACGTCTGGTGGAAGTGGATGAAGTGTGAGTCTGACGTTGAGGACCCTCCAGCCTCCTAGACAAAGGGAGAACGAATCCACATGGTCTCGCAACCACCGTGGATGGACACCGCCACCAACAAGAAGCACCACCTTCACCTCGCACCTCAGACCTTCGGAACTACCTCAAAGATCAATGGGCCAAAAGGAATCGAGAAGCATCTGCATCCGCTAACCTAGGAAGCAAGGCCGGCCTGTCTCACTTCTGAGGAGACCTAGACGAGGTCGAGGTGCTCGTCGGCCAGAAGATCGCTGACATATAGGCGCAGCTCAGTGCAGTAAAAGATGAAATTCAACAAGTAAAGGAGAGCCGAGGTGCCCGTCGGCAAATGATTGCTGACCTATAGGCGTAGCTCAGCGCTATAAAAGATGAAATTTGACAAGTAAAGGAGATCCGAGGTGACACCTTGGTAGCTCAACACGCCTTCACCGCTGCCTTCACCTCGGGACCTCTTCCACATCATTTTAGAGCTCCCACACTAGAGACTTACGATGGCACCTCGGACCCAGACGAACACCTAGAGAGCTTCCGGGCACTCATGCCCCTATACGGGTACTCTAATGCATTGATGTGTCGAGCCTTCTAGGTGACCTTCAAGGGGGCAGCTCGGTGATGGTTCTCTAGGATCCCGCCTTGCTCCATCAGCTCTTGGGACTAGTTTGCCAATCTCTTCCTCGCCCACTTCGTCAACAACTGATGATGCTAGAAGAGTGTCGTCTCTCTCATGGCCATCCAACAATGACACGATGAGAGCCTGTTGTCCTACATCGACCACTTCAATAAAGAATAACTCAAGGTCCGCAACCTCAACCCATGGTCTCCATGCATGCAGTGATCCAAGGCCTCCTCCCCAGTTCGGCCCTTAAGTGCTCTATCACCAAGACACCACCCAGAGCCAAGGGGAAATTTTTGAAAAGGGCACAGAAGTACATCGTTGTCGAGGAAGCCTCGGCCGGAGAGCACCAAGTTGGAGAGGCTGACCTCTGCCATGGCAACCACCAACGTGAAGACAGCCGCAGCGACGACAACAGGAAGCTACCAGCCTCATCTTACGATCAGTACACGCCACTCAACTCCACCTAAGCACACATCCTCATGCAAGTAGTAGGGGGGAGTATATGAAGTGGCCTGAGAAGAGAAAGAGGAACCCCAAGAGGGGTGACCCAGTGAAATACTGCATGTTTCACCACGGTGTTGGCCACAACACCGAGGACTGTTATGACCTCCAGGACGAGATCAAGTCCCTCATCCGCCGTGGATATCTGAAACAGTATGTTGACACCGACTTCATCACCTCACCCCAACAGCAACGGTTGTAGCCAGTCATTAGCAACTCGGCCTCATGCTTGCCCGCAAGTGGTCCATGTAACCACAAGAGCTCGGTCTCGACCAACCATGTAAACACCTAGTAATAAAGCAAGTTTCTCTCACTGCACTTCAAAACCTCAACGTATACATTCTCGTCTCGATCGAGCAACCTTCTGCAACATACAAACTTTACCAAGGTTACACGCTCGGACTGGACCTCAATCCAACGCACACGGACCTTGGAGGTTATACGCCTAGTCGAGAGGTCCCTCATCTCGATTGACCGGCTGGCCGTGGCATACAACCTTCACCAAAGTTACACGCCCGGGCCGGACGTCAACCCAAGGCATACGACCCTCCGACAGCCACACACCCTTAGATGACTGACTGGCCATGGTAAACAACTTTCACCAAGGTTACACGCCCGGACTAGACATCGGCCCCAAGGCATACAGTGCACTAAAGGTCACACGCCTGCTCACCCTTTTTGACAGGGGACCTATTGGACCTCGGCCACAACTGACGTGTCGGCCCTTGATTTTGGTTTCGGCCTTAAAAAGACTCTCCAAGCGAGGAGTCCTCATCCAAGCTCGAGAGCTAGCATCAGCCCTCCACTCGGCTTAATTCATGGAAGAACGGACATGCTGGAAGGGAACAATTCCATCTCATTGAGACTAGGGCGGTTTGAAGCGCCAACCGGGCTCCTTGCAGCCTCGGCCACGCATGGGTTTATGCACCCTATCCCCCATGGGAAGGGTAGCCAAGAGAGCTATGGCATGCGCCTCCTTTTCCTTCTCGCTAAGGAAGAGGGCCCCAAATCTTTGGCGACGAAGCTCAGCCTCGGCCTTACCCACCTGGGTGCATGAGCATATGTGTTATTGAGAGATGGAATCTTTGGAACTTGCGACCTCCCTAAAGGGGGCACCGACCCCTACGCAGAAGAAATGCAATCCTAGCAAAAAATACAAGGTACGCAAAAATTGCACGATGGGCCAGTACAGGCCAGACCTCAGGAACCTCTTTGGCTGCCACGGAATTCTCCCCAACATACAGACCCTCAGCTGGTCACACCTCCCCGTTGAGCATGAACACTTCAGCTTTTTTATGAAGGCAACGAAGACCTCGAACATCTCTTCCTTGACCGATTGCCGATGACTCTTCAGGCTCACCTCACTTCATTACCCCGAACATCGCCCATACTTGGGCCAGTGCATGCCCTCCTCTTCGGTGACCTCGCCCCCTCAGCTCGGGGCACCATCACCTCGGACAACAGCTGCACTTCGGCGGCATCCTCACCATGAACATCGGCCACACATCACCATCCCGATTTGGGGCAGATTCACCCTGTACACCACTTGCGCCTTGGCGGCCCCTCCTCACCGGTGACATCGCCTCAGCTCGGAATACCCTTGCCTCGAAGCATCATCACCTTGGGAGACAACCCCACCTCGACGAACCTCTCTCCCCGCCTCTCAACGGATGCACACTCTTCAACTCGGGGTAGCATCATCTCAAACGCCTGTAGCTTTACGTTTGCCACCCTATTAATGGTTTCCCTAACTACAACTTGGACACCAAGTCCAATGGGTCAACAGTTGAACTAGCCAAGTCGAACGGTTCTTGACCAAGTCAATGGTTTTTAACCGTTTGGCCGATCTTGACTGAACCGGACCTAGAATCCTGTCTGGGTGACAGTTCGAACAGTTTGATTGATTGGGTGAATGATGGGTTAAAAACATTGATTTTTATTAGTTTTTCTCAAACTTTCTATTTTCATATAAATCCTAACAAAATAAATGCTTTTGCTTGTGCTATAAGAAAGGTAGTTACATTTGTCTTTGTTCATATGCTTTTGTGGTTGCATAGATTTCAAACTTAGAAATTGTTTTCATGAAAATGAATGCCATGAATTAGAGAAATTATATGAAACTTTCACAAATGAGATAAACGAATTTACTAAATCATCCATGTATTAATCAAGTTTTTGTGGTTGAAGATGACAACATGTTAATCAATTTGTGGACCTCACTTGTTGTCTACTCTTCTGATCCCGATCATGTTGAAGATAACAACAACACTAGTTTTGATGCCTCTATCAAGAAGAGAAATGAGTGTGAAACTCATTCCAAAGTGGCACAACAAAGATTTTGATTCCTCTAGGTCGCTTCACGGAAGAAAAGTGAGGTAGCTTGGAATGAAGAGATGCAAAGCGTAAACTTCCACAACATCATGTACCAGTGTTTTTGAACCGTCGTCGACTCGGACGGTCAGACCATTTGGCTCGGGAACCGTCCAAGCAATCAGTTTCGTTTCACCCTTAACCCTTTCTTTGGTAAAAAATGTTGACTTAGTCAATGATCCATCCTTAACCCTTTCTTTGGTAAAAAATGTTGACTTAGTTGACCCGGGTGATCAAATTGTTGACCCATTCGACCTGAACAACGTTTTTTGGCCTCTTTTTTTATTTTTTTTAAATTTGAATGGGTTGTCCATTTGAATCGAGCGGTCGAACCACTAACCCTAAAACCTATGGGTTAAGAATTACTCACTTTAGATCTCCCAAATAGCGCCAATGAGGAAAGATCCCAAAATTGAGGGTTAAGAATTACTTATTTCTAGCGTTATCAATGGGTTGGGTCTAAACCAACGGACCTGATGGGCCCAAACCAATTGGGTCAGTTCTGGTTTCAAGAACCTTCGGATATATTGTCCCAATTATTATTGGTTCAGAACACCTAGTCATTAACCGATTAAGAGACGACCTGAGCTACACACATACATACATATTTACATACATACATACATACATACATACATACATACATACATACATACATATACACATACATACATACATATACACATACATACATACATAAATACATATATACATACATACATACATGCATACATACATACATACATGCATATGTTTATATATTGAATTATATATGCATAATTTAATATATATATATATATATATATATATATATATATATATATATATAGGTATATTATAATCAAGTCCATCGAGTTAGACCAAATTGTCCCAAGGACCGACCAGTTTGGTTCTAGGTCTAAAAATTACATACCCTATCGGGTTTGGTTCGACTTTGGGTCCTTAGTATTTCTTGTTAGGTCAGTCCCGGTTCTATCTGGACCCAACCCGTTGACAGCCCTATTTGTTTAATTACATACCCTATTGGCTTCCTTTCCTTCCACAACAACTTTGAGATAACTCAGTCTTCTTCTACCTCACGTTCTATGTCTGATATATCTCTGTCTTACTTTGCCTCACCCACAATTATAGATACATGGCAAGATAACAATCAAGAGTTAGCTTGGAAAGAACCTCCAATTTTAACTAGTAGTTTCAAAGGCAAGCTTTTGTAGTACCTTGAGAACCAAGGCAACTTAATGCAGAAGGTCCAATAACAAAAGTATATGCAGGAATTGAACGAGATGACCATGCAAGACCAGTCCATATCTGAGGAGGCAGCTTCTATATCGATACCTAATTCTATAAAAGAATGCATATGTTGACCATGGTGATCTGCCCTTATTGGCAAAATTTTGGGCCATCCATTAAGCTATCAACTAGTAGTCCAAAGATTAATCGAGTTTTGGAAATTGGCAGATATGTTTGATATCAATGATCTCTCCAACAATTTTTATATATTTAAATTCAGTGATATCATGGATTACAACAAAGTCATGTCTGAGGGGTTGTGGATTGCACTAAATCAATGTTTATTAGTGAGTAAATGGAGGCCCTCATTCATATCATCTGGGGAAACCATTAATAGCAGAACTACTTATTGAGTATTTTGATACTGAGGTCCTCTAGATTATAACAGAATGGATTAGGCGATTAGTTAAGACTGATAGGGTAATTCTTACTGATGCTAGAGGAAAGTTTGTCCCCCTATGCATTGAAATAGATATTCACCAACCTTTGTAGACTAAAAAAAATAGAAGGTCAATGGTACGCTTTTGGGCCTATTTGTTTTATGGATTTTGAGATGGGAAGTTGGTTAATGGGATTTTTGTTTCCATTAACGAATATGCTTATGTTCTTTTTTCATACTTATGTGGGATCCATGGAAAATTTATTTTCCCAATGGGTAAATAATTTTCCCAAACTGGGGGGAAGTTGCAAATACTTTGTTGGGACAAAATTGCCCCTTTTAATAATGGTTTTTTATGGCTAAAATGGTCATTCTTTTATTTACTTAAAAAAACATGGATAAGTGCACTTACCTGAATTATTTGTTTCACTGGTGGAGATTTGATCATCCTTAAGGAAGAATTTCATCATCAAAATGCAAGTACATCAAGCCATGTAGAACACAAAGTTGCAACATCTCAAACTGATATGCCTTTGCTAGAGATGATGCAGATTGACTTCCAAGAGTCATCAATTGAGAATTCAACTGATGATACTTCACAATTACAACAACAACAAGCTCCTCTACCAACTATTCAAATTAATTTAATCCTATTCCCAAGCTCATCCAATGGAATATCCACAATAGGAGAACCAAGAGTAAGAACAACATCAAGTAATCCTTTGTCCTTTCAACAGGATCAATCTTCCATGGCGTGCAACTTACAGGCCGAAACCAAGAATTATGTGGAATCAATACATACAATCATGGATTTTGAATACATCATAGAGAAACCAAACTCAACAACAAGTGATGCCTCTAAGGACTCTAGATCCATGTCAGCCCTCAACCAAACCTTTCCATCTCTAACCATTGATCATCATCCTAGCCATCCACAAAGATCACTAGCTTGGTATTAGGAAGTCTCCCAATCCAAGTATCAAACCAGTTTGTCCACCCAAAAACCCAAAATATCTCATTCGCCTTATGTCCTCTAACTTTCACCATACATCAAACCCAATCAAAAATTTTTTTCTAATGCATCCTATCAGAATACAACCCTAATAACCATGTCAATCACAAGCTGTTTGAATATCCACCCAACTGTTATAACTCAAATATACAATTTGATCATGACATCGATGATGAACACCTTCAATAAAGGGAAGCTTTGGAAGTAGTGGTTGCCTCCATGCAGCCTGCGATGATAGTGTAATTATTCATAGGATTTTATTCAAAATCCCCCATATCCATCCATGAAAATTCTACGCTAGAACACCCGTGGAGTGGGAAAATATACATTTTAAGAAGGTTTGAAGGATTTAATTCGATTACATTGATCAATATTGTTATTATACTCGAAATAATAATTTAAAATGATCACTCATCTAGGATCATCTCTTGCCTTGGATCCAAGAGGGAGACATGAATGCTATGTTTTTTTCACCTGACCTATCAAAAGAAGAAGCTACAAAAGATTTGTAATGGTGAAGGATAATCAAAATAACTAGATGTCCAACAGCCAAGAAAAGAAAGAACTTTATAACACTTATTTTCCAAATCTGTATAAAAAAACAGAGCTAACACAAGTCAAAGAATCAGTCTTGTTATCCATCACATTCCTAGGACCAATAACAACTATTTCCATCCTCTATGTTAGGAGGAAGTTCAGTTAACCTTTCAGAATCTACTGAGAAATAAATCCCTAGGGCCAGATGGCCTTACACCAAAGTTTTTTAGAAAACATTGGGATATCATAGGAAAAACTGTTAGAAATGTTATTTTGGAGGTATTCCAAAATGAAGAGATGCCCTATGACTTGACTAAACTTTAATTACTCTCATCCCAAAACAAGTTCACCCTAAAAAGGTTAACCAGTTCCAGCCTATTACTTTTGTTAGGGAATTAAGATAAGGTTTGATGTATGCGCTGTTATGATAAGGATGATTAAGAGTTCTTGGTAAGATAGAATTTGTTATGTTATGATAGAATTTGAGATGGATTAAGATAGACTACATAGAGTCCTAGATAGAGTCTAAGAGTTTGAGTTTGAATAGGTTTAATCTCTATTTTAATCTATAAATATGATGTAATTATCAGATTCATTAATGCATTATTTCTAGCTTTTCTTGATTTCCAATATGGTATCAGAACCAAAGGTCTGAACCTAGAGGCCTCCCACTGTGCTTCCTGTGTTTCCGGCAGGTGTCCGAAATCCTAGCCACCTGTCGGGTCCCCGTTGTCTCTGTTTACATACTAAATTCCCTATTATCTCTTGTTTAATTTAGATTTCCATTCATATTTCTTTTTATAACCAATTCTAGTTTAGTTCTACTTTCACTTCTAGTTTGGTTATGTTTCTCGCATTCACCCATTTACCCAACTTCCAACCCATCATCATCGCCCACTATTTGTTGTTATAAGGTTGTTTGCTGAAAGTGAAGATCAATGTTCCCTTCATCATGCCATCAGAACCTAGAATTAGTTCTTTTCTACATCACCACTGTTAGAACCCATAATCAGTTTTAGTGATCGTTTGTGGCAACCCATGCCACCCTAGAAAATACAAATCTCCTCTTGAGGAAACCGAATGTGAAGATGATCCATCCAAGAAAAAGGTCAACCCAACACATGATACATGGGTACGTACAGAACAATGGATATTAAGTTATTTATTTTCTGTTATGCTAGCACAAGTTATTAGCTTTACTACATCAGCTGAAGTCTGGGCAGCCCTCAGTCAAACATTCACGTCTTAGTCTCGTGTACAAGTATTCCCACTCCGATTGTAACTTTAAAATTTAAAGAAAGAATCTTCATTTGTCTCTGAATTTAGAAGTTTATTTAATAAAAAAGAAGCCCACTGAGGCATTTCATTGACCCATTGAGGTCTTTATTGGCCATTGTTGGCCCTTTTCAGATTGGCCGTTGTGGCCCATTTCGTATTGGCTGAAGAAGCTAGCCCATTGAGACATCTTAGTTTACCCAATGAGGTCTATTGGTGGCTTACTTTGGCATAACTTCAATTTGGCTTGTGTTGGCCCATTTTCATTCCAGTACAAGCCCATATAGGTGCTTTTCTTCTTGAACAACAAGTTCTTGCCATTTTGACATGGGATTGTCATAAACAGGTTCATCCATTACTTGCTACACCATCATCTTCACAATTGGACACATCATCACAGGTTCTCATCATGCCAACATACAATTGGTTATTTTCCATTATCATTATTCCAGTAGGCTTGTTATCATCTTCACAATAGGACACGATCAAGATCGTCATTTCATCATCTACATGTCACATCCTTACAACTATCATCATATTGCAGCTATTTGTGATTAAACACATGAATATTTCCAGTCCCCATGTGTTTAAGGAGGTGTCTTAGTAAGATAGAATTTTTTGTGTTATGTTAGAATTTGAAATGGATTAAGATAGACTACATAGAGTCCTAGATAAAGTCTAAGAGTTTGAGCTTGAATAGGTGATCTCTGTTTTAGACTATAAATATGATGTAATTATCACATTCATCAATGCATTCTATCTAGTTTTCCTTGACTTTTAATAAGTTTATATAACACGACTTACAAAGTGGTTACTAAAATAATTGCAAATGGTGTTAAGTTATTCCTTCCAGATGTCACATTTCAGAGCCAAATGAATATACAAGATAATATCACCCTCATGCATGATATTCTCTATTTCTTCAAGCGTAAAAAAGGCAAAATGGGGTATATTGGGTTAAAAATTTATTTGGAAAAGGCATATTAGAAGTTGAGATGGACTTTCTTTAAAGTTTCCATTCAAAAGGTAGGTATCACTATGAATTGGTGTAATCTCATCATGTCGTGCATAATTCAACTAATTTTTAATGGAGAACTTCTTTCACTTTTTTATATTACTAGAGGAATTCATCAAAGAGACCCTATGTCTCCATATATATTTGTTATATGTTTAGAAACGTTGTCAATAGGAGTGATCATTAAAAATCAAAAAATAAGAAAAATCAAACCTAACTGATGAGAACAAACCGATGAGTTCGGTATTTTTAAAAAAACCAAAGGTCCCAGTTCGGTTTCAGCTAACCAATATAAAAGATTAACAATTAACTAAACCAATTGGTATATATATATATATAATCTATATATTATAAATGAATATATATGCATTTTATATATAAATATATATATTTATTATATATAATATAATATTTATATGTATTTTCTAGTTTTTATTATTTATTCATATATTTATTTATTATATTATAAAAATAAAAAAACTAACAAACCAATCAACTAATTAACCGATTAGTTTCGATTACTGATTTTCCAAAAACTATTACTATCAATTCGGTCAACCAAACCGTGAGCACCCCTAAGTGTCGGGCTTGTTGCAAGAGGTTATTCAAGAAAAGTTGTTTGAAATCTTATTATTTGTTTCGGCTAAACCTGCCCATCTCCCATTATTTTTTTTGTTGGAAGATTTCTTTATTATTTTTTTAGCCCCAAAATTTACTCCGGCGGAGGGGTGGCCACCATAGATTTTATTTAAAAATAATCAAAATAAACCTAACCCGGGGGGGGGGGGGATGTAGAAGCCTTAATATATACAAAGGACCACCGACTCATATATCATAACATGGGTTGTTTGGCGAAGCCTAAAAATTAATGGACCGTAAGAAAATGAAGCCTTTACCATTTGCTCTAATAAGATCCTATATGTGTGAAGGTAAACTATCCAAACTATCATAAAGAATTTGTTGAGAAGCTAAGCACCCAGGTTTTGTGAGAGCATTTGCCAATTTCCCTACACAACAAAATGTCCATAGCTTCCATACTCTCCTGAATCTATACAAATCAATACCAGAGTTTCCAGGGGGCTACACCTTTCCTTAATAATGTCAATCAAAATTGATGAATCCGATTCTGCCATAATCCTATTTAGACCCAAGGCTTTAGTGAGATATAATCCCTCCAATAATGCTTTAACTTCAGCCACCAAGTTTGTATCCTGCCCGTAGTTGTTGGATAAAGCACTAATAAAACTATGCTTTCCATTTCTAATTAAGCCACCTATGCCACAAGGTCCAGGATTTCCTCTAGAAGCATCATCCACATTTAATTTAAAATATCCTTTAGGTAAGGCATTCATGTAAACTATCTTCACTCTCTAGTAATTAGCTAAACCATTAACCCGAACAAAGGAGAAACCTCGTGCACCCATTTCATCATTGTCCAAACAACCGTTTGTGAGCATCAAAATTTGCTCTCCATTTTATGCCGATTCCTCTCCTTCCAAATCTCCCAAACTATAACAAGGGAAAGCCCATTGATTATTCGTCCTAGCTGCCTCCAAAAACCAATGGCATAGAAATTCCCTTACATTTTCGTCAGCTCTAAAAAGCAACCCTAAAAGTCTTGGGAAATAAGACCACACCTTCCTAGTAAGGCATCCACGAACCAACAAATGATTAATGTCTTCAATTGCTGGTTGTTGACAGCAATGACATTTATACTATGTTTGGTTTGAAGGAAAAGGTAGGGAAAAAAAGGGAAAGGTAGGAAAACCTATACAAGGTTTATAAATGCTTCCCTAACTTTCCCTTCCTTTACTTTGTTTTCCCTACTTTTTACTTCAAACGTAAGGCTCACTTTGGAAGAAGAAGGAATACAAATATGTATAGTGCAAATACATACAAAATAATACAAAAATACAAGGTTTTGCACTCTAGATATTTGCATTTGTGCTCAGTTTGAAAGGAGTGCAAGTGCAAATATATAGAGTGCAAAACCTTGTATTTTTGTATTATTTTGTATGTATTTTACTCCTTCCAAACTGAGCCAAACTTACAAATTAAACTTGATTTAAACAACTAAATTAAACAAAGAGTTCAAATTAAAATATATTTGCCACATAAATATTGAATCTCAAAATGATATTCTTATCAAATAAAATAAAAAATAAAATGATAATATAGGGAGAATTTCTTCTTACTTGGTACGGGGTCTCATTCACTACTCGATCATGGGAACAGCCGAAAAGCAATCCACGACAGCATTCTGATTTCCGACTATCCCCGAATAAGCAGTGAACAACTTTTCCAAAGAACTTCTAGATCTGTCTCCAATCCCTCCAACGGAGTAACGACTGAAAGCAACAGAACATGCTCCCCGAATCATGGCCTCATCCCCGCCTCAGAAGAACCGTTACACCTTTGCAACCTTCTTTATCGTTCTCTTACTCCTCATTAGCATGTTCTTATTCAGCAAGCGATCTCTCGAGCCTTCTCTCTCTTTGTACAGGGATCTGTCGTTTAGAATCCTTTCTCCGTCTTCATCTCTCTCTACCCCCAGAATCCCGGTTGCTCCCGTCAATTTGCCGGCCTACACGGAGAGTGTAGAGACGTTTTCCCAGCCATCCACTTCGCCAATCGTTGAACCCGAATCAGAAAACGAGTTCAACACCGAGTCTTTTGGTTCAGAGAACAATAATGGGAGCAGAGAGAGTGAACAGTTGGTAGAAGAGGATGTATCTTTAGTATCTATAAATGAGTCCTTTGCTTCAGTGGTTAATGATAATATCATGGTCGAAGAGAAATCGTCACTTTGGAAAGTGAATTTGGCTGATAAATGTGATTTGTATAAGGGAACATGGATGAAAGACGACAACTACCCAATATACAATCCTGGTTCTTGCCCTTATGTGGACGAGGCTTTTAGCTGCCAAGGAAATGGAAGACGTGATTCGGAGTATCTGAAATGGAGATGGAAGCCAGATGATTGCGATCTTCCCAGGTATGCGAATTGGGCCTTGATTTTTATTTTATTTGTTTTTAACATTCTTTGTTTGGCCTTGCAAATAGATTTCAAAAGGAATACACCTTTCTGCTATTTCTTGCTGCACTTTTCAGACATGTAGGAAATATGAGTTTAGACGAAGTTGTTCTATCTTGTCTACTATAACCTAAATTGGTTGGAGCATGAACATAATACTGCTTTTATGGCCTGAGGATTAGCAAATTTTCATCAACTTGGTTCTAGAATAGAATTTATATTAGAGTTTCTATATTTAAATCAATATTTTTATGTCAAAGGACTTAAGTGAAAAGTTCAATATGTTAGATCATTTCTTCCCGAGAGCTCCACCACCCAATTAACATTGAGCCCAAAACAAATGATGTCTATGAACTCCTTGTTTAGCTAATCCATCCACCAATCCATTAGCAAACCTCCTAACCCATCTTAACTGAATTTGCATTTGTCTTGACAGCAACTTGAACCACCTGAATTCGTTTCTGAAGTGACATAATACCCCTTCTCCTTTTTTCAACCACCCAATGACTATCTTTGAGTCCTCTTCTACAATCAACATTGTGATTCCAATTTCCTTAGCTTTTTGCGCCTCAACAATAGCTGCCATGAATTCAGCTCTCACTGAGTCACCTTGCTCAATAGGCCCTGAAAATAAGCTGCAAATGTTCCCATTCCCATTTCAAATCACTCCTCTAATTCCAGAGGGACCCGGATTTCCCAAGCTACTTCCATCAAAGTTAAGTTTCATCCATCCCCCACTCGGGGGAGACCAAACCTCTAGGACCTTTTGATTCCTAGAGGAAGAAAGGGCAATTGACTGCCAGCTTTGAAAAAGTCTTCCACTGAGAAATTTGGGAATATTTTCAAAGTCTTTACCTAGTGAGGAACTCTAACTGTAACAGTCTCCAAGATTGCTTCCTTGTTTCTTTCTTTTTCCTCAAAGATTCTTAAGTTCCTTTCCTTCCATACTGTCCACACAATTTCTGCCCTTGCACACTTCCATAAGATTCTATCTCTTCTCTTTGTGCTTCTTAGAATGGATGGGCTCAAGAGTCTTTCCAAACTAATAGGAGGGATCCACCTGGAACCAAAGAGAGTAAAACCATTCCCAAATACAACAAGCAAAAGGGCAAGATATTGAGAGATGGAAAACATTCTCACCATTCAGCTTACACAAAATGCACCAATTGGGAGACAAACACCAATTTGGTCTTTTATTTTGCAGCAAGTTGCCCATGCTGATGCTCCCATAGAAATTAGACACATGTTTTTCTTTAAGGATTGAGAGAGCATACAAAGAAGGGAATACATCTTTCAAAGGGAGATCCCCATCCCACACATCTTCCCAGAATTTAATCCTATTACCATAAGCTAGATCATACCTGATATGCGAAAGGAATTAAGGAAGAATACCATGCACTACTTTCCATGGCAAGTTTTTTTTTTTTTTTTTCCTATTAATGTTTCCTAGCCCACCCTCTTCATTCCCTTTTACAACCTTTTCCCATCTAACCAAATAATCTTTTTTTTTTGGGTCTCCTAGCTCCGACAATAAGTCTCTTATCATTTTCGTTACCCTCAAACTTCTTAAGGCACTAAAGACAGACATGAAATAGATAGGGAGGTTCGCCAAGGTTGATTTAATCAAAGTAATTGCCCCCCCCCACAATAAGTGTAATTCCTACTTGACCCAACTAATCTTTTCTCAATTCTCTCCACCATTGGATACCAAAAGCTGACAAACCTTGGATTTCCACCTATAGCTATAATATTTTAAAGGCCATACTCCTCTTTCACACCCCAAAATCTCTACAGATGAACCTAACTCCTTTTCATCAACATTTACACCACCTCACTCTTATTCCAATTAATTTTTGAGTTAGACATTCTTTCAAAGAGGCTAACCACTAGCTTCAAATATCCAACCCCATGGAAACCACCATTCTATTCCTCCCCACCACCCAAACTTTAACCTAATAAGAATCTTTGCCACCAAAATTAAGAGGAAAGATGCCCCTCTCCTTATCTAAACCCTCTAATGGCTGACCCATTCATAATCACTGAAAAGTGACTAGTTTGCAAGAAACCTTTGATCCACTTGCACCACAATTCACCAAAACCACAAGACCTCATAATGTTATTTAGAAAAGCCCAATCCACCAGATCATAAGCTTTCTCCAAATCCAATTTAATTTCCACCCCCCTTTTATAGCTCTTTTATGGGCGTCCACACATTAATTAGTAATAAGAATTTGATTGATAATCTATCTGTCCTGAATAAATGCCCCTTGGTAATGAGAGATGATCGAACTCTCGAAGGGAGAATTTTCTTAATCCTCAAAGACAACACCTTGGCAATTATTTTATAAATGCTAGTAACTAAGATGAATGGCCTGAAATCCTTCGAATGATTTTCATTGGATTCTTTTGGTACTAGGGTGATAAAGGTAGAGTTCATTCTCAGATTAATTATACCCTCCTATGGAGCTCTCTAAACACTCTAAGAAGATCCAACTTAATGATCTCCAGCAATCCTGGTAAAAGGCTAATGTAAATCCATCCGGACCCAGAGCCTTAGATCTATCTATGGAAAATATTGCTTCCTTGGTCTCATCTTCCTTGAACTTTTTTTTTTTTTTTTCCAAAAGTTGGGTCTAGGAGGCATCGATTGATTCCCAATTCATCCATTCAATTGACCATATTTCACTTAGAGGCTTTAAATAAATTTATTTGAAGTGATCCGCAAATACTTTAGCTATCTTTGCTTGATTTGTGACTTCTTACCATCAATTTCTAAACAAGAGATAAGATTTTCTGTCTTCTATCATTAACAATTGCATAAAAATACTTAGTATTAGCATCTCCCTCCATAATCCATTTCTCCCTTTATTTTTGTTTCCAACTTATTTCCTCTCTTAATGGAGTCTCCTGGAGTTTCTTCTTCAACTTTAGCCTTAATCTTTTGTCTTCCTGTATCAACAGTCCATCTGATTCCTTCTATCTATGTCCTCAAATTGCAAAATTAAATTGGAATTCTTCTCCTCCAGTCTACCAAATACTAGCTTATTCCACTCTTATTTTTGCCTTCAGCTTCTG
Organism: Nelumbo lutea; assembly: GCF_056320005.1. Taxonomy (NCBI): domain Eukaryota; kingdom Viridiplantae; phylum Streptophyta; class Magnoliopsida; order Proteales; family Nelumbonaceae; genus Nelumbo; species Nelumbo lutea. The sequence goes on from NC_142691.1 coordinate 33,146,264, forward strand.
TAGCTTCTTCAAAAATTTCTACCCTTTCCACTCTATATGTTGTTGAACACCACTCCTTCACTCTTTGTTTAAAGACAAGAAGTGTAAGCCACATATTTTCAAACCTAAAGGGGGTAGGTCTGCCAACAACTCCTTGTTGAAAAACACAGATTGACCAATGGTCGGAGGTAATTCTTGGCAAAGTTCTCCCTAATAAACCATTCCAATGTTCTTCCCAATCAACTAAGACAAAGAATCTGTCCAATTTAGAGAAAATCAGATTAGCTTGAAGATTGGACCAAGTAACTCTTGATTGCCCCAGTGGAATGTCTCTTAGGTCAAATGTATCAATAGAGCCATTGAATTTCCTCATGCTGGTTGTTACTTTCTGCCTAGAATCATTCAATTCTTCTGCAAATCTTACCACATTAAAATCACCACCAACAAGCCATGGCCCTATCCATAAACCCCTAATATTTGCCAACTCTTCTCACATCAAGTTCCTTTCTCTATAAGAATGGGTCAATAGACATTTTTTAAACCCACTCAAACTCATCCAGTCATCCTGAACATTTTTCAGTTTAACCGCTGGCACAATGAAGTTTTATTTTGACAAGTTAAAGGAAAATTTTATTAAGGAAAACACAACTGGATACATCCAAAACATGTGTTAAGATAACACCCCACAAGCCCCCAGAAAGACTTCCAACCATATTGAGACAAAACTTCAAAAGAAAATCTCAAAAGAAAACAAAATGCACTGATACTGCATAAACAATATACCCAAATGGAGCATTATTAATCTTCAATCTCTTCAAACTCTTCACAGCCTCCCTCCTCGTCCCAACTTTCTCCTTCAAGAGCATCAGCAGCTTTCCTCTAACTTTCTTCCTTCCTCTTCCTTTCAAAGGCTTCAAGATTTTCCTTTCCTCTTCCTAGAACTTTCTTCCTTCCTCCTCGTCCCAACCGACACAGTGAAGTTCTCTATTAATTCCTCAAAGCACTGAACTACCTCTTCCTTCGAAGCAGTTATTATCCCCAGAGGCACCCCAAGAAGGAAGGAAGCTTCAACTTATTTCTCTTTCTCCCCCAAAGCTTCCAACCCATCTCTTGTCAAGCTCATGGATTTTAGAATCTTGGATTAGAAGAATATCTGGCTTTTCCTTTCTAAGAAGTTCCTTAATTGTTCTCTTCTTTGTTGCACTCCCTAACCCCTTCATACTCCAACTGATAATTTTCATTTCAGCACCAAAACAGACTACCCTAACCTCCTTTCTTCCTATAAACTCCCTTTCCTTCTACATCCCCTTGCACTGAATTCCTTGTCCCCTTCCACATCATTAATTAATTTCTCCATTTCGTTCATCTTTCTCTTTCTTTTTCCTCCTTTCTCCTTCCCTTTCCTCATATATGCCTACACTTCCTCGGGTGATTTTACTTCTAAGCCCAGTTTGGTAGCTAAATCTTCCACCATGTCCTTTCCATTATTTTCCAATCTACTTTCTCCTTCCTCTCTTCCCTTCTCTGAATCCTCACTAGTCTTTATTAAAGACTTCTTCCCTTGCTTCCCTTTCTCTTGTCTCAGCACCCTCCTCAATTTTCTCACCCTCCAGCTCCTTCTTTCTCTCTTAGTTCTCCATGACAATAGGCCTGTCCCTGTACACTTCCAAATTCTCCCCTAAATCCTTGTGGCTTCCTTTTGTAGCTTCCCTTTTATCATTACAAGATCCTTTGATTCCACCCTCTTGTGGCTTTAGTTGGGGTTATCTAGGTCCTGAAAGGATGCCGTACAATCTGCACAAGCTTCAACACCACTACTGGTAGAAAAAATTGAACCGATAGGGATAACTGTTAGAGTTAGATCTCGAAAAGTCAGAGAGAGAGAGAAAAGAACACAACAGATTGGTGGGTGTGACACTATGTGTCAGTCGACACCCTAAAAGATATATTTATATTAAAAAGATAAAAGGATGAATTTGCCCTTAAGTGTACAAAAGAAGAGAGTACAAAGGATAGTTATACAACAAATAAAAGTAAAAGTACAAAAATAGCGTTGCAGCTAGATCTTCTCATAGTCTCTACACTCACCCTCAAACTGATGCCTAGGAATAAGCATCAGTTTGTCCATGAGAAATAGATGCCAAGCCCGAGTCATTACTTTAGTCAACAAATCTGCTAGTTGGAGCCCGGAGGAGACATGAGGAAGAGATATGTTACCCTCAAGAAGGAGATTGTGGATGAAGTGGCAATCAACTTCTATGTGTTTGGTGCGCTCATGGAAGACGGGGTTGGAAGCAATTTTAACTGCACTGACATTGTCTGCATAGAGAGGAACAAATGATGGTGGTTCATGAAGTATTTCAAATAGAAGAGCCCGGAGCCATATGATCTCACTAGACATGGAAGACATAACCATGTATTCAGCTTCAGTAGAAGATCTGGACATAGTATCTTGTTTCTTGCACTTCCACGAGATAAGAGAGTTGCCTAAGAATACACACCAGCCAGTAGTAGACCGTCGGGTATTAGGCAACCAACCCAATCAGCATCCGCATAAGCTATAAGGCTAATAGAGGATGAGGAAGAGAAGAATATCCCATGTAACAGGGTGCCTCGCACATATCTAATGATCCGAGGAACTGCAGATAAATGAGGTTGTCTTGGGGAAGACACAAACTGGCTCACTATCTGAACTGCATAAGATATATTTGGCCGAGTCATGGTGAGATATATCAAACTGCCCACTAATTGACGATAAAGGTTAGGATTTTCAAGGAGAGAACCATCATCTTTGCTAAGTTTCAAGTTCAATTCTAGTGGGGTATCCACAATCTTGGAGTCACTAAGATTTACCAGTTTGATGAGATCAACCACATACTTTTGTTGGTTAACAAAGTAACCCTGAGAGTTTTTGCTCACTTCAAGTCCCAAGAAGTATGTCAAAGGCCCCAAGTCCTTCATCTTAAAGGACTCACTGAGTAATTGTTGTAGCCTAGCAATTCCTTCTATATCATTCTCTGTAATGAGAATGTCGTTGACATAGAGGAGTAATATCGTTATTCCCTGCTTCCGTCTTGAGATGAATAAAGAATAATCAAAAGAACTCTGGATAAAGCCAACATTGGTGATGATAGATCTGAACTTCTCAAACCAGGCCCTAGGAGCTTGCTTCAGGCCATAAAGTGACTTCTTTAGACGACAAACAAGCTGTGGGTCTGTACAATATTCAGGAGGAGGCTTCATTATAGACTGTCTCTTTCAACTCCCCATGGAGAACAACATTCTTGACATCCATCTGATGGATTGTCCACTATTTGGCTGCAGATACAACCATTAGAAGTCTTACAGTGGTCATCTTAGCTACAGGAGCAAAGGTCTCCTCATGGTCTATCCCATATTCTTGTTTGTAGCCTTGTGCAACCAGCCTAGCTTTGTATCTATCTAGGCTTCCATCGGATTTTAGTTTCACAGAGTAAACCCATCTACTTCCTATGAGAGATGTCTCAGGTGGAGCTTTGACCAAGTCCCAGGTGTCATTCTCAAGAAGGGCTCGAATGTTAGAATCCATGGCATCTTTTCAGTGTGTTTCTACTACAACCTGCTGGTAAGATTTGGAAATGTTTGGCAAATAAAACAGGAAAAAGAGCTATGGTCTGGTGAAAAACCATAACGGTCAGGTGGGCGAGAAATTCTAGAAGAACGACATAGAGTGGGAACAGTAGGTTCAGGGGGAAGGTCAGGTACACTTAGTGAGGCAGCTAGAGTGACTGGATCAATAACTGGTGGCAGAGCAGGGGGGGCATTGAGACTGAAGAAGGCCATTGCTTCTTGAAGTAGGTTTGAAATTGTTGTGGAGGTGACAAAGGAATGTCTGAGGTACCCGTAGAATCAAAACTGTGCAACAAGGAAATGGGAGGAGCTGGGAATTTTACAATATGTTCAAAGAAGGACACACTTTCAAGAAAAACTACATTATGAGAGATTCTAATACGACGAACCGAAGGATCATAGCATAGGAACCCATTATGTTCAGAACTGCACCCCATAAAGGCACACTAAGCTGCTTGTGTAGTTAACTTTGTGCGTTCATGAGGTGGGAGGTGGACAAAACAAGCACAACCAAAAACCCTGAGCATGGATAGGTCAAGGGATTTGTGAAAGAGAGATTAAAAAGGAGAAGAGTTATTCAAAATAGATGATGGAAGATGATTTATGAGATACATAGCAGTGTTGGCCACCTCCACCCAAAACCAAGAGGGGACATGAGAATCTTGTAGAAGTGTCTTGACTACACTCAAGATATGCCCATTCTTCCTTTTTGCTACCTGTTTTGTTGTGTGGTGCCTAGACAGGATTTTTGGGGTTGAATTCCATGTTTATACTGTCCCCTTGAATCCGATCGTAGCACACATATTTGAGCATCAAATTGGATAGTAACATAGGTGTGAAAGTGTTTAAATACTGTCTACACTTTAGATTTCTTTCGGAGAAAATAAATCCAAGTAAAACGGGTGCAATCGTCAATAAAGGTCACAAAGTACTTATATCCCAGCCATGAGACAATTGGAGACAACCAGACATCACTATGTATTAAATAAAAAGGAACTGTTGCATGATCAGTGTGAGAAGGAAAAGGTAAAGTATGACTTGTTAGAGTTAGCCGAATAAGGGTAGATTAGTCAACTCACCTTGGTTAAGTTATGAGCTTACGTGGCAGTCTTATTAGAGGTTCTCTGTCCCATACTTAAGTAGGGGCAGTTTAGTCCTTGTACATTTAATTAGAAGCCTAATCACTATTAAGAGGTCGACTGATAGGGTTTAGCTATTAGGTTCGACAGTTCTTTCATCTTCTTCTTCTTCTCTTCTTCTTCTTCTTCTCCTTCTCTTTCTTCTTCTCCTTATTGGTTCGGACTACTATAGCTACAGTAGAAACATGGTATCAGAGCATGACAACTTCAGTTCGTGACCTGTTTCAGTTCGTGACAACTTCAGTTCGTGCTTCAGTTCTCTCTTTTTCTGCTCTGGGCTGTCAATGGAGAAAAGTGGTTCGTCCTAGGCCTGAAACATCACAACTCTTCTTTTTTCTAGTGCACAGAACCTCCTTTCCTAAGAAAACAACTTCAGCAGTGAATGGTTGGCTGAAGCTCTCAAACGAAGGTTGGTTATCTCTCCTCTGTGTGCTGTTGGTATTTATGGGTTGAAAATCTTCAAGAACTTGAGAGGACTGATCAGAACCTAGAGAACTAGGTTGGTTGTTGCCCTGGTTCTTGGAAAAATTCCAAGAACAGGCTGTGTTTACAATGACCAAATGGTGTAAGGGCTGCTGCTACTGTAGGTGGCCAAATGGTGCAAGGTGTAATGCAATGGTACTAGTTGAGTTTTTGTTGGTCTTGTGGTGCCCTCTTAAAAGCGTTAAAGCAGGTCTGTATTGTGTGTGACAGTTATGGCTGTGTGGTGGTGCTTGTAATGCACAAACTCTGTTGAGTAGTTGTAAGAGAGCTTGCATGTGGTTAGTAAGTGCTGAATTAATGTCGGTGTAGTCTGTGTTTTTTTTTGTGAAATCAGTAGTGTTGTGGATAAGAACAAAGGCGTGTGTATCTATCATTGTGTTTAGGGACTGCTATAGGTTCTGGAACATCAAACTCTTGACAACAGCACTTAGTTGGTGATTGGGAATTCAGATTAGAGGCAGCATTGAAAGAGTATTATGGCTGTAGTGATCAGAAACCTAGTGTGGTGGTTTCCTCTGACTATCTAGGTGTACATATGACCTCAATTAAACTGAATGGTGAGAAATATGTTCCATGGGCCAAGTCGGTGGAAGTTTTTCTCAAGGCAAAGAGAAAAGTGAAGCATGTGAAAGAAGATAAACCACCGGCTGACTCTCCAGGGTTTGATGGTTGGGAACAGGATGATGCTCAAATCATGACATGGCTATGGAACAGTATGGAACTCAAAATAAGTGCCAACTTCATGTTCTTAGATACAACTAAGGACATATGGGAACATGCCAAGAAGCTGTATTCTGGGCAAGATAATACTACAAGGGTATATCAGCTCTATCAGGAGTACTTTGGTCTGCAACAAGGAAATAAAACCCTAGAAGAGTACTATGCCAGTGTGAAGAACCTCAGAAATGAATTCAATGTCTATCATTCTCTCACTCCAGATGTTAAGGTTCAGCAACAACAGAGGGAACAACTAGATGTCACAAGGTTCTTAGTGGGGTTGAAATCAGAGTATGAACCAGTTAGGGCCCAAAAATTGGGGGGCTCTACCCTTCCTACAATTGAGGAAGTGTTTGCTCGGCTTCGCAGGATTTCTTTGGGACAGACAAAGAATCCCACACAGTCTGATAGATCAGCTTTTGTGACAGCCAGAGGAGGTGGACGTGGTACGAAAGGGGGAGGACATGCCTCCCGAGGAGGTCGTGGTGGTTCAATATTTGGCCGTGGTGGTGGTCGTGACTCAGGGGGAGGCCGTGGCAAAGAAACAGGCAGCTCTACAAGGAAGTGTACCCACTATGGCAGGGAAGGACATTCCGTAAATTTCTGTTATGATCTTCATGGCCGCCCTCCCTCTAAATGGGCCAATCATGTTGTTGCTGGTGGGGTTGATGTCAGTGATAATCAACAGGCAGACCTAACTCCTTCCACATCTACATCTGTTTCCGGAAGGGAGATGGTGAGTGTACTGCGTGATGAGTATGGGCGGTTCCTTCAGTCCACTTCACAGCACACTACTGCTACTCTTGCCCACTTAGGTATAGCTTGCCTGTCATCTAAAACCTCTCCTTGGATTATTGACTGTAGAGCCTCTGATCACATGACCGGGACTCCAGGTGTGTTCTCTTCTCTCTCTGAAACTTCCACATCTCAAACTGTTACCCTTGCCAATGGTTCTTCCTCTCCCATCTGTGCTATTGGCAATGTTGACATGGCTTCTCTTTCTTTATCATCTGTTCTATATGCCCCTAAGTTTCCATTCAATCTTATGTCTGTTAGTAAATTAACCAAGACTCTTAACTGCTATGTTACTTTTTTCCCTTCCTCTTGTGTTTTTCAGGATCTCAGGACGGGGAAGAAGATTGGTGGGGGGCATGAAGCTGGTGGATTGTATTACCTTGATGGTGGTGGATCGTCAGTTGCACTTCAGACTTCACTCACTCTACAGTGGCATTGTCAACTGGGACATCCTTCTCTCAAGGCACTCAAGATACTAGTTCCGTCTTCGAGTAATTTGTCAGTGTTACAGTGTGAGTCGTGTTAGTTTGGGAAACATCGTCGTGTTTCCTTCAGTCCTAGAGTTGAAAGTCGTATGTTGAGTCATTTTGCTTTGGTTCATTTAGATGTTTGGGGCCCGATCAAAATAGAGTCTTATAATGGTTACAAGTATTTTGTCACTTTTATTGATGATTGTTTAAGAATAACATGGATTTATTTAATGAAGGAAATGAGTGAATTATTTTCCATTTTTCAAAAATTCCATGCTGAAATACATACACAATTTGGTGTTCCAATCAAAGTTCTTTGTTCAGATAATGGCCGTGAATATTTTCTAACTTCCTTTCAACAGTATTTAGAATAGCATGACATCATTCATCAAACTTCTTGTGCATCCACTCCTCAACAAAATGGGGTGGCTGAACGGAAGAACTGTCATCTCCTTGAAACAACTCGGTCTATTCTTCATCATATGAGCGCTCCTAAACGGTTTTGGAGAGATGCTGTACTTACTGCGTGTTTCCTCATTAATCGGATGCCCTCCTTTATTCTTCATGGTCGGTCTCCCTTCTCTATCTTGTTTCCCACCTTGTCTCCCTTTCCATTAACACCTCGTATCTTTGACTGTGTGTGCTTTGTTCACAATCTGAGTCCTGGAATAGACAAGTTGGATGCACGCTCCATTAAGTGTGTCTTTCTTGGCTACTCTCGGACTCGAAAACGGTACAAGTGTTACAATCCCATTACTTGAAAGTGCTATGTCTGTCCTGATGTCACATTTTTTGAGTCTGTTCCCTTCTTCTCAGGAACTGAAGCATCTTCGTCTCCACCTTTACTTCCTCTTCCTCTTCCGGTCAGTGATCCCATTCCGGGTGTTCCTGTTGGAGTTGACTCGTCACCTCATCCAGTGCAGATCCCTACTGAACGACCACCAATTCGGGAATTGTATACACGTCGAACGACACCGGCCCCTCCTCCAACTTCTACCTTGTACGCGGATCCTGTCGTTGCTTCTGTTGCTGAACCTTCAGGAGTTGACCTACCCATTGCCTTACGGAAAGGTAAACGTAGTTCTACTCTCCATCCCATTTCCAATTTTGTTTTAGTATCTCGCCTTTCCGCCTCACATCGCCAGTTTGTTTCACTATTGTCGTCAATTTCCATACCTAACAATGTCCAAGAGGCTCTTATTTCACCTGGGTGGAGGCAAGCAATGGAGGAGGAACTCTCTGCTCTTTAGCATACTCACACGTGGGAGCTCATTACTCTTCCTCCTGGTAAGCATGTTGTGGGTTGTAAATGGGTTATATTGTTAAATACTTGCCAGATGGTAGTGTGGAGCGTCTGAAAGCCAGACTTGTTGCTAAAGGGTATTCACATTTGTATGGAGTGGACTATATGGAGACCTTATCTCCAGTGGCTAAGATTAGCTCTGTCCGTGTGTTAATTTCTCGGGCAGTTATGTATGATTGGCCCTTATTTCAACTTGACATAAAAAATGCCTTCCTTCATGGTGACCTTATAGAGGAGGTATATATGGAGCAACTACCTGGGTTTGTTGCTCAGGGGGAGGCTGGTAAGGTGTGCAGACTGAAAAGGGCAATTTATGGGTTGAAACAATCACCTCGAGCTTGGTTCGGGAAATTTAGTGAAGTGGTGAAGAATTTTGGAATGAAACAATGCTAGGTTGATCACTCAGTGTTCAGCTATGACTCAGAAGCTGGAAAGATATTATTAGTGGTCTATGTGGATGATATTGTCATAACTGGCAGTGACAAATTGGGGATCGACAAACTCAAGGTCTTTCTGCAAAATCATTTTCAAAAAAAGACCTTGGGACATTGAAGTATTTCTTGGGTATAGAAGTTGCTAGATCAAGACAAGGTGTAAACCTGTGCCAAAGAAAATATGTTGTCGATCTATTGGACGAAACATGATTGTTAGGTGCAAAACCGGTTGAGACTCCAATAGAACCAAATGTTAAGTTGAGCAGTGATACAAGGGAAATATTTGATGATCCTGGAAGGTATAGACGACTAGTGGGGAAGCTGAACTATTTGACTATCACGAGACCAGACATCTCCTTTGCAGTAAGTGTGGTGAGCCTATTTATGCAGAACCCTCGTATATCTCACTGGGATGCAGTTCTTAGAATTGTAAGATATTTGAAGGGAGCTTCGGGCCGTGGGCTATTGTATAAATCAGGAGGAAAACTTGAAGTAGTTGGGTACACGGATGCAGATTGGGCGGGCTCCGTGTCTGATAGAAAATCTACTACAGGTTACTGCACATTTCTTGGAGGAAATCTTGTGATGTGGAAGAGTAAAAAATAGACGGTTGTGGCTAGAAGCAATGCTAAAGCCGAGTATAGAGCCATGGCACACACTACATGTGAATTAGTGTGATTGAGGAATCTCCTACAAGAAATCGGGTTCCACATGGATAAACCTATGAAGTTGTACTGTGACAATCAAGCTGCACTCCATATCTCATCCAACCCTGTTTTTCATGAGAGAACAAAGCACATAGAGATTGATTGCCACTTCGTGAGGGAGAAGGTTCTTACTGGAGAGATAAGCACAAAACATGTAAGCTCAGGTGATCAATGGGCAGATTTGTTTACAAAAGCCTTAAGCTCAGGGAGAGTGAACTATATAGGTAACAAGTTGGGATTATATGACATATATTCTCCAGCTTGAGGGGGAGTGTTAGAGTTAGCCGAATAAGGGTAGATTAGTCAACTCACCTTGGTTAAGTTATGAGCTTATGTGGCAGTCTTATTAGAGGTTCTCTGTCCCATACTTAAGTAGGGGCAGTTTAGTCCTTGTACATTTAATTAGAAGCCTAATCACTATTAAGAGGTCGACTGATAGGGTTTATCTATCAGGTTCGACAGTTCATTCATCTTCTTCTTCTCTTCTTCTTCTTCTTCTCCTTCTCTTTCTTCTTCTCCTTACTGGTTCGGACTACTGTAGCTACAGTAGAAACATGACTCTTACATAAACCACAAGTGATGCAATCTTTATTCACATTCTTAAAAGAAATAGTAGAAATAGGTAAACTACCAGAAGCAAATAATTGATCAAGTTTCTTAGAGAATGGGTGGCCCAGGCGTTTATGCCACAAGTGCCAATCATTATTACAGTTAACAGATTCAAAACTAGAAGTAGTAGAAATCAAACACAAAGTAGAAGCAAGTGCAGCCTTATTCTTCTCAAATTCCAAAGCAAATAGTCTTCCCAGTTTACACTCATTCCCCTTCACCTCCCCAGTTTGCTAGTCCTGTATCAAACAACCATCAGAAGTGAATGAGATATTGTTACCTTCCTCTACAAGTTGGCCAATAGAAATTAAATTGGTGGTAAGCTTAGCTACAAATAATGTTTTGGATAAATAAAATGGAGATGACTTAGAAGTAGATAAGTACAAATCATCACATCCAAGTATATCTAATTTCTCACCATTAGCAGTAACAATGTGTTTATTGGGAAGATGGAGTTTGGTGCACTGACCAAGTGTGGCCCCTGTCATATGGTTAGAGGCTCTTTAGTCAATATACTTGAGATGATTCAGTGAGGGACAATAGGTCGGTGACTTACCAGACAGACCAATTGCAGAGAAGGTTGAAGAGATAACCGAGGACATAAGCTGTTGAATCCGTTCTTCAAACATGCCACCTGAAGTGTCATTTGGCCAGCCACAAAAGTAATGGAGGACATTGCATCTGATCCATCTATAGTGGTTTGACATGCCTTGTAGCTTCCTTTCTTCTAATTTGATCCACTGCTTTCCTGAGGCTGAGTAGGGCATTTAGTAATAATATGGCTGAATTGCTTACAGTAAGTGCACGTATTCTTTTTCTTGTAGTGGGAGACAACATGTCTGAACTCCTTACACTCATAGCACTATACTTTAGAGAAGTCCTTCCCCTTTGGTTTTGTTGCCAGGAAGACAATATCAATGTTAGACTCTTTTCTTCCATCCAGAGTAGTCTGTATGGCAAATCTGGTTTCAGCCCTCAAATCCCCAAGAACAGTATCCAGGTCAGGAAGTGTTCCTCGGCATAGGATATTAGATCTGACAATTTCGAACTCAGGCCTGAGGTGCATTAGGAAGTGCATAATCTTCCTTCTATCAAAATGTTCCTTCATATACTTCACACAACATTCCGATGGATCCTTTCCCATGTGTACAAGCTCATACTCTGTCCAAAGGTTAATAAACCCAACATAATACTCCTGGACCTTCCTTTCTCCTTGATAATATGAGAAAATGTCGACCTCTATCTGGTACTGTCTCGAGGTGTTTGATTGCTAATATATTTTCTCAAGATACTCATACATCACATAGGCAGTTCTGTATCATCTCATAGGAATTGTAATATCAGTTTCAACCGATCCTAGGATCCATGATGCGATTTTCGCATTATCAATTCTCCACTGATTAAGATCCTTAATGTCTGAATCATCAGGTTTAACTACATATCCATCCAGATATCCCCAGAGACCTTTTTCCTCCACATGAAATTGAAAATTAAATTTCCAAGGTGCATAGTTCGTACCATTAAACTTAATAGGGAGAACTTCCATCTTTCTGATGCCATTGAATCACAAGAGCAAGAAAACCACAAAGAGTAGGGTCAAAACAGAGGAAAGAAAGAGGTACCTTTCAACTGATGTCCAGAAAAGGAAACTGTAAGGGTCTGCCAAACTCAGAAGTGGCTCAAAACCCTTTTAAATCAAATCCAATTCAAACCAAACCAACTAGAGTCAGTAGATGTTCTCTGGGTGACACTAAATCCAAAGTTTCAACCTAGTTTCAGCCTGATCCGATGCCTCTAGAGGGAGATCCAACAAAAAAAAGAAATCTGATGGCGCAACAGTCCAGGAAAAGTGTCTGTAGAGTTCTGATTGAATGCAGCCTCAAATAAGCGATTCAAGAGCACTTGAGAGCCTCTGAAATACTGTTAGGGAGTACTCTAGATAGCAGAGAAGAAAAGGGTTATGAAGAGGTTATATGCAGATCAGGTCGTGACCTGCTTTGATACTATGTCAGAGTCAGATCGAAAAGTTAGAGAGAGAGAGAGAGAGAGAGAGAGAGAGAGAGAGAGAGAGAGAGAGAGAGAGACATAGCAGATTGGTGGGTGTGACACTATGTGTCAGTCAACACCCTAAAAAATATATTTATATTAAAAAGATAAAAGGACAAATCTGCCCTTAGCGTACAAAGGAAAGAGAGTAACATGGATAGTTATACAACAAATAAAAGGAAAAGAACATTGGAGCAAGACTTGCAGAGGCCCCTGGTTAGGTTCTTTAACCTGTTCAGTCTCTTGACCCCTTTCCCCCTTGCAATCAGTTGGAGCTTCTTGGATAGGGTAGAGCTGTGCATTTGTCTGGGCCAAAAATGAGCTTGCCACCAAAATCGATGTATCTGCACAAGTATTCAGGTTCAAATGCTTGTCCAACCTCTGGATACCCATCCTTGCTGTTGAATTGTTAATGTTTCTCCTCCTCTTTGATCCCTGTGTACCCTCTGCAGCATTCCCCTTCTCTACACCCGTCTCTTTCATAATCTGGCAATCTCCAGGAACATTTTCTTATTCTGAAAATCGCGTACAACTAACTCTATCCATGCCGAAAAGATCTGATAAGTGAAAATCCTTTAGATCCAGCATCACTTGCACTGTTCCCTCCACACTACCAATACTAGTTTCATTGTCAGAGCAGCAATCTTCCTCAATTAATCCAGCCAAAATCTTCGTTCTCCTCTTTTCGATCATCTTTGATTCTTGAATACCTTGGATTGGGTCAGTTGTTGGGAGATTGAACCTTAACCCATTGAAGTGCATTGGAGAATGAAGCTTTTGTTCTGTTGGTCTTCGATGGGGATGATGATAGACAAACCTTATTGTCCCCCATTGACTTCAATAGTTCCCCCTGGCATGTGACTTTTAAAGAATCACGTGCGTCTGGTTGAACTGCTGGTCCGTCTTGTCGGTTTAGGCAAGTTTCTTCGTTTTTCTTCTCCGGCCTACCCTGCTCTTAAGTACCTCTATGTAGGATTTAGAATTTGAATTTGCCCAATCTTAGGAAGTTGGAGTGGTCCCTTTTCCCCGTTCGACATTAAAACTTCCTTGTTTAATACTCCCATCAATTCCCATTTATAAGCCTCTTCTTCTCTGCCATGTGGCAACCAACCCACCATGTCATCTTCTTCTTGAACCTCCTGTTCTATTCCCCAAAGAGACGCTTCAGTTTCCGATGCAATCCAGAGTCTTCACCATCCCCCTTCAGCGAGCAGCTCCAGGGCATGTGGGATCGAATCTGGTTTTGCTCCCACAATCTTCATTCTCACAGCTCTGAGGTCGGAAAGATTGAAAGCTACTAAAATGCCTCAACAGACCGCTGCAATTTTATCCAGAACTTGAAACTTCCACAGATTAAAGGGAAGTCCGAAGATCCTGATCTCTGTTCGTCCTCCATTCAACTCCTTTAAATTGCAGAAAGGATTCCACCTTTCAATCAACATCCCGCCCTCTCTGGTCGGCAGCTTCATTGTTTCAGTAATGGCTCCAGTGAAGTCTATAACAACTTTCTTCTCATCAAATGACATTGCCAAGGGAGAGTTCTCACAGTGGGATAACTGCTAAGAGATCCACCAAAAGACCTTTCCAATCCACTACTTTCTTTCTTGCAGAGATTTACCACATCTTCCAATCTTCCAACGTTCCTTCCACCATGGTCTTCAGTAATTTCAGATCACTGCACACTATCTCCTCCTTGAAATCTTCTGTTTTGCTTTAAATCATGCCCCCACTACCAGCTTTGAAATTTGCTCAGTCAAAACGTCAAGCCCCATCCTGTTCTGCCACCTTCTCTGTTATAGGTCTTCTAACACCTCTGTGATCTTGACCCAGCCATGTTTTCCCTTTCCCTATGGAAAGCAAATGAGTTGTCTTTGATTGTTTCCAAAAGCTTCAGTCAACATGATGAAAGATCCCCCATCATTGCATTTCACAGTTGCAGAATATCTTCTCCCTTGCTTGTCTAATTCTCCCAACCTGGTGACATGATGGTTAACACTGCCCCATCAATAAATTCCTTAAACCAGTCCAAAGAATCCTTGAACAGAACCATCATTGATCTCCTATGCTCTCTGATTTTCACCGCTAAGACTCCATTTGTTTCCTCGAACAAGAAGATTTCCTTTTCAACCATCACCTCCTTCCTCCACTTTGTTGCTGGAGTAAAGCCTGTGGCTGCTTCTGAGTCTCACGTCCCTTGGGTTCGTCTCTTCCATCATCACCTCCTTCGTCTGCTTATTGTGGGTAAATTTGGCTTATGGTGGAAAATGTCAACTAATCAATCTAAATCTTCAGTTGATTTCACCTCATGTAGTTTTCTAACTTTGATTTATTTACGTCAATGGGTCAGAAATATGCACCAGAACCCATGTAAATTGACTCTCTTTACATTCCGGTTTATACAAAGTATAACAGATCAATGGTTTCTATTTATGAATATTCACCTCAACTCAGCCTTTATTCCAACATTTTGGGGTCGGCTGGATGAATCCTTTCCAGCCATTGTGCTCTACTAGGTCTGTTTTCTGTCAAACAAGAAATTCTTAAATAATTTTTATTTTTTATCACTTTAGACCAGTTTTCATTGGTCTTTCCCTTGCCATTTTAGAGCCCTCTAGGTGAACTAATCCACTCCTAAAGTGCAGTCATTGGTCATCTATGCAAATGACTGAACCAATGTTCTCTCTATCAAGGGAAAAGTTTTCTGTTAACTTATGACTTCTAAAATCAACTTTTTCCACTTCAGGCCATGTTTTCTTTATCTTCCCCTTGCTCTTTTAGATCCTTTTACCTGCACTAATTCACTCCTCACAGGTGTGGTCATTGGTTGTCTATGCATACGACCAACTATTTTGCTATATCAGGAGCCATGCTTTCTGTCAAATAGTAACTTCTTAAATCATTTTTACCACTTCAGATTCTTTGGTCTTCACCTTTCTGTTTTGGAGCTCAGTACTTGCATCAATTCATTCCTCATAGGTGCAATCGTTGGTCATCTATGTACATGACCAAAGCATCTTAGCTGACTTCCTCTCATCTTGCCACTAATTGGAGCTACTTATAAGTCCTCTTTAATGTTCTCATTTCTTATTGTCGTTTCTGGCTTTGCCACTCATCCTTTTGACATCCTTATTCCAGCCACTCTTTTTTTGAACATTTTATTTTCCCATCACTGTCCAATGTAGTAATGTTGATCTTATAAAGATCTTATAGATTTGGACTTGGTTGTGGAAGTGAGTAAAACTTTAGGTTTATTCTTTTTAGGAGGAGAAGAATTTGCAAGGAAGATGTTTTAAAGAGATGGAGGAAAGGGATAGAGTATGGGTTCAATTTAGGGGTGAAGTAATGCCAAGTTAAATTCGAGATTTTGGGGCTTGATGGGGTGGTTGATAGAGAAGGAGGTGTGGAAGTGGTAATTCTTGACTTTTGAAAAGAATGCTACCCTAACGGCTTTAAAAGATTTGGGGCACGTTTGGCAAATCTTTTTGCAAATCTTTAATCTTTTGATCCGCTAAATCTTCAATCATTTCTTCTGATCCGCTATATTTGGGGGGGAGGGGGTGGTTCTTCAATCATTTCCTTCCTTCCTCTTCATCATCTTTAAATTTCTTCTTCTTTCACAAGAGGGTTGGTTCTTCAATCATTTCCTTCCTTCCTCTTCATCATCTTTAAATTTCTTCTTCTTTCACAAGAGCCCGTTGTTCTTCGATCATTTCCTTACTTCCTCCTCCTCCTCTTCTTCTTCTTCTTCTTCTTCTTCTTCTTCTTCTTCTTCTCTTCTCCTTTCACAAGAGCTCGTTGGTGTCCGTGTGGCTGCTTTGAAAGGCTTGGTAGAGCTGATCGTTCTCAAGACAGGCAAGGAAAAGAAGGTGAGAGCTAGACCCCATCTCATCAGCACATTTGATTTGGTTATTAGGGTTCTTTGATCATTTCCTTCCTTCCTCCTCATCTTTAAATTTCTTCTTCTTTCACAAGAGCCCATTGTTCTTCGATCATTTCCTTCCTTCCTCCTCTTCTTTAAATTTCTTCTTCTTCTTCTCCTTTCGCAAGAGCCCATTGGTGTCTGTGTGGATGCTTCAAAAGGCCTAGTAGAGCTGATCATTCTCAAGACAGGCAAGGAAAAGAAGATTCTGTTAGGACTTGGGTAACTTCCAGTTGACTTAGTTTTAACTTGTAAGTTTAAATTATGGCTGAAGATAAGCAATTCCTAATCCATCCTCTTCATTTCACATCAAAACCGATTTTTTGAAGAAGGTAATCCACAAAGCCCTATCGTATGTGATCATAGGCCTTCTCCATGTCAGGGATGGAGAGGTTCGAATTAGTGGGAAGATGGAGAAAGGAGGCAACCGTTGAAGCAAAACATTTTAAGTTCGAGGAAGTGAAGTCAAGGAAACTAGTATCACTGTCCGCTGAAAATCAGAGAAGAGAAAAAAACCCATGTACCTACCGAAGGATGTGGTTGTATGGTTAAAAGGCTTTTTGGATGTAGCCATAGTTTCAAGAAGATCTTAGAATTGGAAGAATAGGATGAAATTTAACAGTAAGGTTTGAAGCGAAACAACGTTTCAATAGGAAATGGTGGTTCATCACAGTCACAGAGTGGTTCGGATTGGGCAAAAAACAAATGATATGCATCCCCTTTGGAAATTAGAGTGAAGGTTCGACAAGTGTGGCGAAAGAACTATAGGAGTTCTTGTGGAGAAATGAGGAGCAATCAAGGCAAACCCAGGCCAACAACAGAGAAGCATTCCAATCAAAAACAGGTCGGGAAAGGAAGAAGACAGGAAGGGTATGGATTAGAGTAAAAAGTATGTGGTTTCTGCAAAAAACAAGGTGGCCAAATGGAGATCGGTTGCAGAGGAACTAAACAAAAATTGAAAATTGAAGGTACCTTCAATCTGGGACCATTTCAAGCAGATAAGGCTCTGTTAGAAGTGGGTAAGATGGTTGGGGAGATTTAAGCTCTCCCTATTCAGACCTTGGAAGGTATAATTGTGGATAACCAGTGGACACCAAGTGGAAATCGCGTAGATCAAACAGAAGTATTCCAATTGAAAGTTTTAGGACTGCCATTCAATCTATGGTCCCCTGAAACATTCAAACAACTCACTTCCTAGTGCGGAAGGCATTGGAAGAGCTGGATACTTCAAATCTTAGTGCGGCGGTAATGGGGTTGAAAGGGGTTAAAGCGGAAGAAGTTCCAAGAACAGTGAAGTTGGAGATAGGAGAATCTCAGGCCGTGGTTTGGTTGCTCTTGTCAGTGGAGGAGAGACTATGGAGAAACTTGTGGAAGGTTGAAGATGATGATGTGGCAAGGGTCAAAGAATTAAAGAAGGTTGACCGTTTTGGCAATTCAAAGGAAAATGAACAGTTGTCCAGTTCGAAAATTGGAAATCAGGAAACTAATGAAACCTTTAAATCCAAGCCATCTATTAACGTACGCATGGATTCCAAACGGCCGTTTGTGGGGGTGATAGTTGGATTGTTCAATAAACCCTCCTTTAATGTTAAGCACACGCCATTGGTAAGTCCGATGGGTGACCGTGCGAACCAGTATGCAGTTTAGCCCAAAGGATGGTGGACAATAGCAAGCGTCTATCATCATCTTTATTGACCCCTGCTGTTCGTCCCCTCGCCGCAGCTTTAACATAGAGAAGCAGGGCCGCCACTAAAGTCCTAGGGGATGCTGGAAAAGGAAGCGGTGACACTTGGGTATGGAAACCAGTGCCGACGAACAACTCTACATCCCCTGATAAGCCAAATCCGAAGTTTAACAGACACGAGAGTGATGAATCCAAAGAGGAAAGTGTTAGACAGTGTATGCCCTTAGCTCCAATTAGATTGATGTACTTGATAACATTTATTGTAGATGAATAAAAGTGCATAATTGATTCATGTGTTTTGGTGTGTTTCTGTGTAATACCCTTAAACTGAACACTTATGAGGCTCGTGTTAGTTTAGAATCTTCACAGCCGTTGGATAGATCTGGGGAGATTTATCTTGCCAAGGCTGACACTGATGTGCCGCTAAGTTGGTTGGGGTGGCTTGTCTCAACTGCCAGGGTGAGACCTGAGGTACATGTAGTGTGGGTTTTCTTGAAACCCTGAACCGGACCAAATTCCAGTATTGCCTTGGACCTTGGAGATATAGATGGGCAAAACTAGAATGTTACACCTAACCCCTAGACTCGATTATGGCATTGCATTAGGTGTCGGATTGGGCTATATTTGATATGCCAATCAGTGAGATCCTTAGAGGGGGTCAAAACCTGGGTATGTTGGGATAGTCTGAGAATTCATCTGAGTGGGTGATCATAGTGACAGGATCAACCCCTTTGTCGGACAAAGTGAATGATCGGGTAATGCACTCTCTCTGATGCAAAACCTAAACTGCCGACAGTTGATTTCAACCTTTGAGATTTGTTTTGCAAAATATATTTATATAGATATACATATATATATATATATTATGGTTTCAAAATGTTTTAATTCCTGGGATCCATGTGAGTAGAGTGTAGCACTGTTCCTTGCAACCGAGGGAGAGGTACTCTCTTGTCGGGTAGTGCTTGATCATTATGGGCTGAGAGGTTAAGTGTAAGACCATTGAGGGTAATACTTGATGGGCTAATGTTGCATCTGCCCGCAGTCCTTGGGTTTTCATAAGGTGGCTGGACCCAAGGACCATTTAGTGTAAATGTTGGGCCCATTAAGAGCCCATGGTGATGGACTCAGGGGTTCACTGTCTCTTACAGTGAATTCGGCCAGGCCTTGTAACAAAGGCTGGGCTGAACCCATGTGGCTGATGTGTAGATCGATGTAAGGGTCCCACACCATACAAAGAGAGCCAACTGGGTAGTAGGTTAAGGGGTAAGTGAGCACATAAGCTTAATGGGCCTAAAGCCCAATTTGAACTGGGCTTAAGCTAAATAATTATAAGGAGGCAAGATAGGATTTATAATCTGATTAGGGTTAGCTAAAGGATAAGATAAGTCTTATCTATTCAAGAGTCCAGATCCAAACATTAGATTTGGATTAAGGAACTCTCTCCTAATTAGATAAGGAGGCTGATCTTGAGAAGGCTATAAGTAAGGGGGCGAATTCCTCAGTTAAAGAACACAACAATCTGTAGAATTCTCCCCTTGTTCTTGCCATCCCTACCTAGTTTGATCTCCACTTGTGGAACTGATCAAGAAAGGTTCTTGATCTTGTTTCTTGGCTGAAGAAATAATTTGAAGTCGTGCTCACCAACCCTTTACTCCTTTCTTGCTGAAGAACCATCCTGCTGATCCTGCTTCACTACGCACTGTGTTATCCTTAGTGGAAGCGGGTTTTGGTTTTCTCCTTGGGTGTGAACACCTTCATTGGGAGTTACTGCTACTTCATATCAGGTATATCCCTCTCCTCCGTTTTGGTTTCAGATCTGGTCCAGTTTTGTTTCAAGAATGATCATTGAAAATGCAGTTTTCTAAAATAGGGAATACTATTCCTAGCTGGGAGAGAGAAATTTTTGAAATTTCGCTCAACCTTCCTGTAGGGTTCGGCCATCCATATGATGGATCTCTCATCCCTTCACAAAGTGACTCGGAAGACCTATTGCAAGAGAAGGCATATCATTCGGAGCTAGAAGATAGCATCAGAAGTGTCAACACTACTAAAATGTGCATTCTATGGGAAGATGAATTGATGGGAATAGGGCTACTGTTTGAAGACCCCTCTAACTACTCCGGTTTGGTTCCAAGAGAAGAATCGGGTGATGGAATTGCGCTAGTCTTAGGGGCGTACTCAGTGCCAGTCATGAGGGAAGATGAAAAAATCCCAAGGGAGACACATCGTCAAGATACAAATAAAGGAGTGTTGGATCTTGGCACTAACCCAAACAAAGAAGCATAGGAGGAACAAAAAATTGATGCTATTATCAGTATTGCCTACCAAGGGTTCCGGTTCAGAGGGTATTGATAAAGGGAAGGCTTCAAAATTGCTGCCACAGGGAGTCCCTAACCCCGTTTCTCTGTGTTTACCATTTCAATCTGTGGGTCATTGTATACATCCCTCTAAGATTTGTTTATCGAATTGTGCAGGTACAACCAATGCCACTCCTCCCTTGAATGCTCTAATGGATTGTGCCACATCACAAGATTCTGAAAACCTTTCGAACAATAGCTTAGAACAAGAGAGAGCTAGAATCTGGTTCCTAATTCTGGAAAACCTTCTGGACCCGACCCTAGGATTGGAGAATAGTGAAAATAGAGTAAACCACCCCTTCACCCAACCAAAGTCAATATCCCGAACCTTAGTCCAGGAGGATGTTAGGAGGTTGAATCAGGAGGAGAAAGAAGAGTCGGAAGGAAACAAAAGACTGGGAAGAAAGAGTGAAGGAAGTAAGGTATATTTAAGGAAGAAAGGAAAGCAAATAAGAAGAAAGCAAAGCGAGTTAGAGAAGCTTAAGTGTGGAATTAATTATGAGAAGAAGGAAGAGGGGAGCCTGGAAAGGAAAAGAGGGGAGCAATAGGCAACCATTGATAAGGGGTTTCAAGCAGGTTGAAATGAAGATAGTCCTGGAATGCAAGAGGCCTTGGAAGTGCCAAGAAGAGGAGAATAATCAGGAATACTCTCAAAAAAGATCAGATCTGATTTTGATTGAAGAAACCAAACTATCTGAGCTGAATAGAAGGTGGATAAGAAGCATTTGGGGAGCTAGGGGTTTAAGCTGGTCTTTTGCCCCATAATGGGGAGCCTTAGGGGGGATCTTGACCATTTGGGAAAATGAGGAAATGGAATGTGTAGAGGAATTGATTGGTCTCCCTAAAAATTAGAAGACCCTCAGATGAGAGAGAATGGGTGGTAACAAATGTATATGGTCCCAACTCCTATAGAGACAGGGAGGCTTTTTGGGAGGAGTTATGTGCTATTAGAGGGATTTGTGTGGGAGGTGATTTCAATGTTATCAGATTTTCAGGAGAAACAAACAAGCCGAACCAAGGAATCACTACTAGCATGAGGAAGTTTAATAACTTCATTGATTCCCTTGAATTGTGTGAACCTCCAATGTTAAGGATGGACTATAGATGGTCAAATTTTTAATCCCCCCCAACCTGCTAAGCTGGATAGATTTCTCATCATGCTCAACTGGGAAGAATTGTGGGGCTCAATAGTAGTGAAAGGGTTACCTTGGGTTACCTCAGATCATTGCCCCATTTCCATTGAGAAGGAAACTCTAGGAGGAGGCCCGACTCCATTCAGAATCGAGAATATGTGGTTTGAGGATCACTCATTCAAAACCAGACTGAAGGATTGGTGGCAGGAACTCAAACCTTTGGGGAGAATGGAACTATTAAGCTTTGCATGGAAATTAAAGAGGATAAAAGGGAAAATAAAAGAGTGGAACAAAGAGCATTTTGGGAGGGTAGAGGAAATAAAAGATAATATAGTGAGGAAGATTGAGGAGCTTGACAAGAAAGAGGCTATCGGAAGGTTATTAGAAGAAGAGAGAGAGGATCGATGGAAAATCAAGCAAGAATTGGAAGAGATTTTAAGGAGGAAATATGTTGGAGACAGAAGTCAAGGTGCCAATGGATTGTTGAAGGAGATGGTAATACTAAGTTCTTCCATGCAATTGCAAATGGAAGGAGAAAGAAGAGTTTAATCTTTAGTGTGGAGGAGGGGGGTCGGGAAGTAAGAGAAAGCCAGGAGATTACAAGGATCTTTGTATATCATTTCAAGGAAATCTTCACAAGCTCAAGCAGGGTGACAACAAAGCTACCAGAAATGGGAGGGGATAGACTTTTAGAAGAGCAATCTCTGTTTTTGGAGAGGAACTTCACCTTGGAAGAGATTAAGAATGCAATATTTTCCATGGAAAGATCAAAAGCCCCTGAGCCGGATGGATTTTCAATGGCCTTTTATCAAGAATGTTGGGATTGGTTGAAAATTGATATTCTGGAAGTGTTCAATGAATTCTTTCTCAAAGAAGAGGTGCCTCAAGGGGTGAATGCCACTTTTATCACCTTAATCCTAAAGAGGAGGGAGGCCAAAACCCCTAAAAGGTTCTCTCAGGAAGGATAAAAAAAGTGCTACCATTGATCATTTCACCATTCCAAGGTGCATTTGTGGAAGGGAGGTAGATTGTGGATCAAATTTTATTAGCCAATGAGTGTGTTGTAGAAAAAAGAAAGGGTAGAGGAAAAGGTGGTGTGTAAGGTGGATTTGGAGAAAGCATATGATATGGTTAACTGGGAAGTGCTACTTCAAGTGTTAGAAAAGTTAGGTTTTAGAACCAAATGGATATCTTGGATGAGAGGATGTCTAATTTCCGTCCATTATTCAATCATTATTAATGGAGTAGCGAAGGATTTCTTTTCGGCTGAGAGAGGAAATAGGCAAGGAGACCCCTTATCCCCTTTTCTCTTCACTTTAGTGGCTGAGGTGTTAAGCAGAATGGTGGCGAAAGCTGATCTCCAAGGCTTGTTTAGAGGATGAAGGGTAGGTAGAAATCAAGAGGTTGTTACCCACCTTCAATTTGCAGATGACACAATCTTCTTTTGTGAGGGAGGTAACGAGGAAGAAGTGGTTAACCTTAAGTTGCTATTGGATAACTTTTTGGGGGTGACAGGTTTAAGGATAAATTGGACCAAAACAGGCATTGTAGGGGTCAATTTGGAGGAAAGGGAACTTTGTAGATTTGTAGAGATTTTGGGATGTGAAATTATAAGGTGGCCAATTAGCTACTTGGGTTTACCTTTAGGTGGTAACCCTAGGTTAGAAGGTTTTTGTAAGCCAGTCATTGAAAGATTTTCCAGGAAGTTAGCTCTATGGAGGAGGAATTATATCTCTCTTGGGGGAAGGATAACATTGATTAGAGCCACGTTGGAAAACCTCCCTATTTACTTCTTCTCAACCTTTAGAATACCCTGTAGAGTAGCAAAGAGGCTAGAAATACATGAGGGATTTCCTTTGGGACCCAAGGGAGGAGAGGAAGGTTCACCTGATAAATTGGAATCAAGTTAGAATGCCCAAGGATAAAGGGGTCTGGGAATAGGAAATATTTCACTTAGGAACGTAGCTCTACTAGGAAGAATATTCATGGTTTGGTTAGAAATGGTTGGGACGCAAAAGGTGCCCCTCATGTTTCCTCATCTTCTCCTTGGAAAGCAATTTTTGAATTTATCCAACATTCCTTGATTCCATTTGGTTTGATGTGGGCCAGAGTAATAAAGTTCGTTTTTGGGAAGACCTTTGGGTGGGAGATAGTCCACTCAAAGATCTCTTCCCTGACCTATACACTTTGTCAAACTTCAAAGGGGAAACAATAAGCATTTTGGGTAATCCTAGCCCAAATGGGGTCAATTGGAATCTGGAATTCAGGAGGGGCCTCAGGGAAAATGAATGTGCCTCTTTTGTCCAATTGTTGGATCTGCTAGGACAAGTTCATTTGGACCCATCCTTGGAAGATTCTAGAATTTGAAAAGGTTCCTCAGATGGCCTCTTCTCTTGTTCCTCCTCCTTTAGTGTTCTTGCCACACCTAGCAACTCGGTTGGGGACTTTCCAGTTGAAGAAATTTGGAGTAAGCTTATTCCCCCCAAAATTCAAGCCTTCTGTTGGGAAATTTTCCTTGGCAAGGTTAATACTTGTGATATGCTGCAGAGAAGAAGTCCTTCTGCTTTCCTTTCTCCTCATATGTGCTTCCTTTGTAAGGAAAGTGGTGAGACCTTGACACATCTATTTTTACCTTGTTCTTTTGTGCATCACATTTGGAATTCTTTTTGTTTTCTCTTTGGTTGCAGGTGGGTTCCCCCTCAAGATGTGGTAGGATTTTTCAACCGAGACTTTTTGAGGCAATCAAAGAAAAGAGGGAAGGTTATGTGGAAAACTAAAAAGGTAGCTATTATGGGAAGAAAGGAATAACAGAATATTTTTGGATAAGAGTAGAATAAGGGAGGAGGTAATCGACACAATTAAAGTTAAAGTAGCTCATTGGATAAGATCCTTACATATCTTTCAAGAGTACTCGGTCACGGGCATTATAAGATCCTGGACAGAAGTAGCGCAATCTTCAAGAGTGAAAGAGAGAGTAAGGATGGAATTGAAACCTCCAGAAGGTAACAGGATTAAACTGAATTTTGATGGAAGCTCCTTTGGAAATCCGGGACTGTCAGGTATCAAGGGAGTAATCAGAAATTTTGAAAGGAGAATAATAGCATTGTTCTCTGGACCTATCGGCATGGGCAATGCTCTGAGTTAATGGCATTGCTACAAGGATTGAAGATAGCTAAGCAACTAGGAATGAGGCATATTGAGGTTGAAGGGGACTCCAAGGTGCTCATCTCTTGGGCTAAAAACAATAGAACTACTCTATGGACTTTCAAACAAGTGATAAGGGAAGTGGAAAAGATCGCAAGGGAGGTAGAGGCTGAATTTAAATGGGTTAGAAGGAGTGCAAATGGGTTAGCTGATTATCTTGCTAAACAAGGGGCTCTTAGGCACCAACTGTTTTGGGTTGCAATGCAAAGAGGGACAGAAATATGTAATAGTGTGGGAGCTCTAACCCCATACACAAAGTTGTGACACTTTTTAACTCTAATTTCAAATAAAATTCTTCTTTGTTGATAAAAAAAAACTAGTGTGATGGTTCCTACCAACTACCTGAATGTTCAGATGACTTTTATCAAATTGAATGGGGAAAACTGTGTGCTCTGTAGAGGTCTTTCTTAAAGCTAAGAAGAAAGTGAAGCATATAAGGGAAGACAAACCCTCTACTGAGTCTCATGAGTATGGTGATTGGGAACAAGATGATGCATAGATTATAAATTGGTTATGGAATAGTATGGAATCCAAGATCAGTATGAATTTCATGTTCCTTGATACAACCAAGGAGGTTTGGGACTATGCCAAGAAGTTATATTCAGGACAAGACAACACAACTAGAGTGTATCAGCTTTATTAAGAGTACTTTAATCGGCAACAGGGTAATCAGAGTCTTGAGGAGTACTATGCTAGCATGAGAAACCTTCGCAATGAGCTGAATGAGTACTATTCCCTCACCTTTGATGTTAAAATTTAGCAATAGAAGAGAGAACAACTAGATGTGACCAGATTTTTGGTAGGACTGAAACCTGAATATGAACCAGTGAGGGCACAAATACTAGGAGGGTCAACTCTTCCGTCTTTAGAAGAGGTGTTTGCTCGTCTTCGGAGGATCTCTTTTGGACCTACAAAGAATTCTAGTATCTTTGATAGGTCAGCCTTTGCAGTGTCAAGAGGGGGAGGTTGTGGTGCTAGAGGTGGAGCTCAGAGAGCTCAATCTGGCCGTAGTGGTAGCAGTGGACCGGTGTATGGTCGTAGTGGTGGTGGTGGACCTATGTATAGTCGTGGTGGTGGACGTATTGGAGGTTGAGATTCAGGGGGAGTTCATGGTAGAGGATGTAGTTCTGGTCCAAGATGTATGCACTATGATATGAAAGGACATACCAGCGATAGTTATGATTTGCATGGCCCACCTTCAACTTGGGCAAATCATACGGTGACCAGCGATAGTAGTTCCAGACAGGAGGGTCATTCAGTTGATTAGATGCCCTCTATATCTACAGATGTTCCCGAGAACGAGATGATGAGTATTCCATGCAATGAGTATGAGAGGTTTGTTTAGGCCACATCTCAACAGAATACAGCCACTCTTGCACATTTAGGTATGGCTTGTCGGGCATCCAAACCCAACCCCTGGATTATTGACTCTGGAGCCTCCGATCACATGACTGGAACTCTAGGTGTATTTTCCTCCCTTTCTCAGTGCCCAACATCACACTCTGTTACCCTTGCTAGTGGTTCCACATCTTCCATGTGGTGTTGGTAATGTTAACATAGACCCTTTATCTTTATCCTTAGTTTTGTATATTCCCAAGTTTTCTTTTAACCTTATATTTGTTAGTTAGTTGACCAAGTCCCTTAATTGTTCTATCACTTTTTACCCTTCTTGTGCTTTTCATGATCTCAAGATAGGGATGAAGATTGGTGGAGGGCATGAAACTGGTGGACTGTATTATCTTGATGGTGGTGGCAATGCGCCAACAACTCTTCATACATCTATTTCCCCTCTTCAGTGGCACTATAGATTTGGTTATCCATCACTTAAAGTTTTGAAGTCTCTTGTTCCTTCGTTGAGTCATTTTTTTGTTTTGGATTGTGAGTCATGTTAGGGAAACATCATCACTTAAAGTTTTGAAGTGATGATTTCCCCTCTTTAGTGGCACTGTAGATTTGGTCATCCATCACTTAAAGTTTTGAAGTCTCTTGTTCCTTCGTTGAGTCATCTTTTTGTTTTGGATTGTGAGTCATGTTAGTTGGGGAAACATCATCGTGTTCCCTTTAGTCCTAGGGTTGATAATCGTATGTCGAGTCCTTTTTCTTTAGTTCATTCAGATGTTTGAGTTCCAAATAAAATAATGTCATACAATGGTTATAAATACTTTGTTATTTTTGTTGATAATTATTCAAGGATGACGTGGCTTTACCTAATGAAAGAAAGGAGTGAATTGTTTTCCTTTTTCCAAAAATTTTATGCTGAAATTAGCAACCAATTCGGTGTACGCATTAAGATTCTCCATTCTGATAATGGTCATGAATACTTTCGTACACCATTTTAGGAGTATTTGGAACAATGTGGCATTATCCATTAGACTTCATGTACCTACACCCCACAACAAAATGGGGTAACTGAGAGAAAGAACCGTCGCCTTTTGGAAACTGCTCGATCCCTTATGCACCATATGAATGTACCCAAACCTTTTTGGAGTGATGCTGTGTTTACATCTTGCTTTCTGATTAACCAGAAGCCCACACCCATCCTTGATGGTATGTCTGTTTTTGGGTGTGTCTTCGTTTCCCCTAACTCTTCGGGTTTTTGGGTGTATCTGTTTTGTTCATAATCTTGGACTGGGAAGGGACAAATTAGATGCACAATCCATTAAGTGTATTTTCCTTGGCTATTCATAGACCCAGAAAGGGTATAAGTGTTATAACCCTAGCTCTCAACGTTCCTCTGTGTGTGTGTTGATGTTACTTTCTTTGAGTCCACTCCATTTTTCTCGGGGTTAGGTGATGTTTCTTCTTCCTCACCACCTCCTCCTCTTCCAGTCCCAGTTGAGGACCCCATTCCGCTTGTTTCGATTGTGACCAAGTCTTTACCTTCGGTGCAACTTCCTATTGAACACCCACCTATTCATCAAGTGTATACACATCGACAACATGTACCGGCTCTTCCACCTCCATCATCGTCGACATATCTGGCAGTTGTTCGCACACTAGCTACAACCCCCGTTTTTGACCTTGATCTTCCGATTGCCTTGCAGAAAAGTAAATGCAGTTGCACACTTCGTCCTATTTCTAATTATGTTTCCATCACTCATCTTTCTACTTCCCATCACTAGATTATCTCCTTGTTATCTTTTATTACTATTCCTACGGATGTCTAGGAAGCCCTTGCATCTCCAAGGTGTCACCATGCAATGGAAGAACTCTTTGCCTTATCTCATAATCATACGTGGGATCTCACCACACTTTCTCCTGGGAAGTAGGCTGCCGGTTGTAAGTGGGCATACACTATTAAGTATTTACCTGATGGTAGTGTAGAACGGTTAGGTGTGTAGACTAAAGAAGGCCATTTATAGACTTAAACAATCTCCTCGTGTGTGGTTTGGTAGGTTCAATGAAGTAGTAAAGAAGTTTCGTATGAAACAGTGTTTGGTTGACCATTCAGTCTTCAGTCATGATTTGCAGGCTGGAAAGATTTTATTGATGGTATATGTAGATGATATTGTCATTACCGGGAGTGATAGATTAGGAATTGATAGGTTAAAGATCTTTTTGCAAGAACACTTTCAAACAAAGGACCTTGGTAAATTAAAATACTTCTTGGGGATAGAAGTAGCAAGGTTTAAGCATGGCATTAATTTGTGTCAGAGGAAATATGTTCTTGATTTGTTATAAGAAACAAGATTAATAGGTGCCAAACCAGCTGAAACACCTATGGAATCAAATACCAAGCTGAGTAGTGATATGGGTGAAGAGTTTGAAGACCTTGGAAGGTGCAGACAGTTGGTGGGTAAACTAAACTACCTAACCATTACCCAGTCAAATATTTCATTTGCAGTTAGTGTGGTGAGTCAGTTCATGCAGAAACCTCGGGTTCCACATTGGGATGCTGTTATAAGGATTGTAAGGTATTTGAAGGGATCTCCTGGTCGTGGCTTGATATATAAGAGTGGAGGAAATTTCGAAATAGAGGGATATACTGATGCTGATTGGGTTGGTTATATATCTGACAGAAGATCCACTATAGGTTATTGTACTTTCCTTGGGGGTAATCTGGTGACATGGAAAAGTAAGAAACAAACAGTTGTGCCAAGAAGCAGTGCAGAAGCCAAATATAGAGCCATGGCACATACCACTTATGAATTAGTGTGGCTGAGAAATCTTCTACAGGAGATGGGATATTCGATTGACACTTAAATGAAGTTTTATTGTGACAACCAAGCGGCAATCCACATATCTTCTAATCCGGTGTTTCATGAGAGAACAAAGTATATAGAAGTTGTCTGTCACTTTGTGAGAGAAAAGGTGCTGAGTGGAATTATAGATACTGCATATGTTAACATAGGAAATTAATGGACAGACCCGTTCACCAAAGGGTTGAGCCGGGGAGAGTGGACTACATATGTAACAAGTTGGGACTGTATGATATATACTCACCAATTTGAGGGGGAGTGTTAGTGTCGACTGTATAGGGGTATTTTAGTCTTTATATTTATGTTTAAAGCTGAGGTGTAATGTTTCTGTTAGATGATGTGCCCCATACTTAAGTAGGGACAAAGTAGTCTTTTGTTATTATGGATAGAAACGTATAAATTCAATCTGGCCGGCTAGAGAGAAATCTAAGTTCTCTAGTTCGAACCAGAATTTTCTTCTTCTCTATTCTCCTCTATTCTTCTCTCTTCTTCTACTTCTTCTTCTAGCCTCTCTAGTATTTCTTCAACCCTAATTCTAACAGAATTCTAGTGCAGATTAGGTTTATAATATTCATCATAGCCTAATTATCATAGTAAAGCATAAGGGCTTTTCATGTGAAATGCTCATCTGCTCTAGAGGTGACTTGAGCCATAACAACTCTGAAACACCATGTGCCATTGCCTTGTACTCTGCTTTAGTTGAAGATCTGGCTACTATTGTCTGTTTCTTACTTCTCTAGGAGACAATGTTACTTGCAACCAAGGTATAGTAAGTAGATGTAGATCTCCTATCAACAATACTACCAGCCCAGTTGGCATCTGTGTAAGACTCTAGCTTCATGTGTCCATTCTTAGAGAAGATGACACCCTTTCTTGAAGTTCCCTTCAAGTAACAGAACCTGTTTTGTAGCAGCTATATGTGTGTCTCTAGGGGCATGCATAAACTAACAAATCACATTAATAGCATATGAGATATCTGGTTGTCATGCATGCAAAGGTATAGCAACTTCCCCAAAAGTCTCAAGAACACTCATTTGCCAAAAGCTCACCGTCATCAGTTAAGAGTTTATGTTTAGGATCAATAGGTGTAGAAGCAGGTTTGGCACCAAGTTTCCCAGTCTCCATGTGAAGATCTAACACATACTTCAGTTGGGAAATAAAGATGCCATCTTTAGACCTAGCAACTTTGATTCCCAAGAAATATATTAATTCTCCTACATCCTTAATTTCAAATTCTGAGTTAAGGAAGGTCTTGAGTGCCTGAACTTCCTCTATATCACTCCCTATAACTTTATTATCATCAACATAAACAATGAGGAAGGTAACCTGAGTGCCTCTTCTCTTCACAAACAAGGTATGGTTAGACTGTCTGTGTATAGCCAAACTCAAAGCATTTGACCATTATATGACACTATTTTATTTGGACCCTAAATGTTTGAATGAATTAAAGAAAAAGGACTCAACATATGACTATCAACCCTAGGACTAAAGGGAACACAATGCTTTGACAACTCCCATGACTCACAATGTAAACTTGACACTTTAGTTTCCTTAAACAACACTGGAAACAAAACACTCAATGAAGAAAAAGAAATATGACCCAAACAATAATGACATAACATAATACGACTGCATGACTCTAACACATTTGAACCAAAAATTGCTCTTACAGGTGATACTTGACTCTGCCTAGGCATGTCCAACAAGTATATCCCATTTGCCTCATGGCCACTCCCAATCACATTTTGAGATTCCATGTCCTGAAAAACATAGAAGGTAAAAAGGTCACACTACAATTCAAGGATTTTGTAAAATTACTAATTGAAAGAAAATTTATGTTTAGTTTATGAACATGAAGGATAAGGGATAAGGTGAGGGTATCTGAAGCTCTAATGTCTTCCCTACCAGAGATAGGAGCAAGAGAGCCATTAGCAAGGGAGATCTTATTTCAGCCAAATAAAAACTGGTAGGTAGAAAATAAATGAGACATGCTAGTCATATGGTTAGAGGCACTAGAATCAATTATCCAAGGGATCCTATGATTACCTAAGATAGAAGCATGATTCATAGTAGCACGAATACTTGAATGGGCATATGTGGATGAGGAGCCATTTCCTGAAAATGTACTAGCTGTAGTAGTGAACTCTAAATGGCTGATGAGTCGTCCATACTTCTTATACTTTGCTATAGCAGCTGCAAGCTGTTCCCCCACTAACTTCTCATCACTAGAACCCTTTTCAACCATAGAAAAAGTGGGTACATTGGCATTGCCAATCTTCCCAGTCCCACGCTTCTTACTATTGTTGTTGTTTTCTTGAATCTAGGGGTATAGGCTCTAGATGTAGCCAGCAGGTATCCTTCGTGTGCTTAGTCTTCTTGCAATACTCACATTACATCTTTCTTCTCAGTACTAGCCCTTGACTTCAACCCATCATTTGCAAAATGATCCATTGAGGCCTCTGTAACCTGCACTTGTATTCGACTTTCCTTACTACTAACAATGGCATAGGCTTGGGACAAGGCCACTTCATCTTTCGCTAGCATATTCTTTCTAACAATGTCATACATAGGATTGAGTCCAGTGAGGAACTCAAAAACCCAATTTCTCTCCACCAACTTCCTATGGGTTCAACATCTTTACATAGTTTTCAAGGTGCCAAGGCGTGGTTGGGCGTTAGGGGGGTGCCTTGTTGCCTAGGCGATGGATTTTTTTATATAGAAAACATAGATCCTAGGGTAGTTCCCTAGGTACCACAGTCATATTTCCTTAATAATTATTCATAATTTTCATAAGAAAAGTATAGAGTTCATGTTAAGTATAGAAAATGTGTTGATTAGACAAAATTTTAAGTTCTTCCTTGCTTATTGGTTCATGTTTTAAAGTCTTTGAGGGTTCAATACAGCATTTAGAAATGTTTGTATTGATTAAATCCTAACAAATAAGAAAATAATAAAAACAAATTAGTATATAAACACACAAAATGAATATTTTAGTTTAATAGTGCCTATTTTATAATTATAATGTCAAAAAATAAAGAATAAAAAAGTATTTTACAATACATAGTACAAAACTGCTTGGCGATTAGGCGAGGCGAGCCTCAAAGGGCGCCTTGTCGCCTAGGTGTCGCCTTGACAACTATGCATTTTTAGTACACCCCCACACAACCGTCTCCATCAAGTCAATGTCCTACCAAAGTGATTTCAGCACGGAGAAATAAACAACTAAAGGTTTCTCCCCGTCTTAAATTATTGACACAATTCTTCAGCTTATAGGCCCTAGCAACATTCAACTTCTAGGTATAGGTCTTTATAACACTGTTCCACACCTCCTTTGCAATCTCCATTCACATGTAATGTTGACTGATATGAGGTTGCATGGAATTCACTAACCAGCCTACTACAGTGTAGTTCTCCTGTATCCACCTCTCATAGGTAGGGTCATCCTCCACAGGTTTCTCCTTGGTCCCAGTGATGTATCCCATTTCCCTCTATTGCAAATATGAATCTTTATAGACTGAGACTAAGGCAAGAAATTTGTTCCATCCAACTTTACTGATGTTACTACCCCTAATAGAGTCTCCACAGATCCTCTCAGACCAAATTCGGAATCTGTGGAGAGTTTCATCTCACCTCTAGTTTGCTCCATTAGCCAAATGGAGACAAACGAAAATCAAAATAGGGTATTACTAGTCAAGACTTATTGTTTTAAAGTCTAGAACTGCTCTGATACCAATTTGAAAATCCTACCTGCAATAATCTGAAATAACAGAAAAGAAAAACAAGAGAGAAGAAGAAGATTGAAGGAGATGGAGGAGAGAGAAGTGATGGGGAAGAAGATGGAAGAAAGGGAAGGAGAAGAGAGAGTAGTTTGATCCTCTCTTCAGCCCCAACAATATTTTTAGATCTCTAATTGTAAAAATGAGGACAACTACATGATTGTCCTTGGTAGGGCGGTCGGCACTAAAGACAATAATAAAAGAGGAAAAACAAGCCCATAACTAAGGCCCACTACTAACAAGCATCATTCATGAACATAATTTAAAGAGAAAAAGAAACTAAGGCCCATTCGGCCCATCGTCTCTTAGTTGGGATACTGGTTGCCTGCACAGAGCTACCCTTGGTGCACCGTTGGAAGCTCTATATTATATCCTTCACACCTTCCTTTGTCATGTGAGGTATGATTTGGCTTTTGGCTCTTAATTAAGATTCTGGGAAGATGTTTGGGTAGGGGAAGCCCCTCTTTCTTCTTCTAGGCTGAATTGTAACTTGGGTTTTCCCAGAAATCTTAGAGAATCTGAGATTCCTCCAGTTTCTAGTTAAGGCATTCTGGGTTCAGTCTTCTTTGATTTTGAGGGAAGAGATAATCGAGTGTGGTCCCTCAACCCAGGTGGTTTCTTCTCCTATAAATCCTTTTTTAGATTCCTTGTCTCCTTTTCGTCTTCCCTCTCCTTTTCTGTTAAGAAGATCTGGTGCTTCCCTATCCCCTTGAAGATCAATGCTTCTGTTGGGAAGTATTTCATGGCTGCATTAACACACGATTGGCTTTAGAGGAAAAGACCAAATTGGTTTCTGTCCCCCAACTAGTGTTGCTTATGTAAGGCAAGTGGTGAGACTGCTTCTCTTAATCTCTTGCCCTTTTGCTTGCTGTATCTGGGAATGTTTTTTTTTTTCTTCTTTCGGTGCAGGTGGGACACCCTGATAATTTGGAGAGGTTTATTCGGCCCTGATGTATTAAGAAGTGATAAAAGGAGGGGTGGGTTGTTGTGGAGATGTACACGAGCATCAGTGGTGTGGAGAGTATGGGAAGAAAGATATCTGAGAACCTTTGAGGAAAAGGAGAGGAGCAAAGAAGCAGTTATTGAAATCACCACTCTAAGAGTAGTACACCGGGTCAAAACTCTAACATTGCTCAAGGACTTTAAGTTGGAGGACTTTTTCAGGAATTGGGGGACCATAGTTCTTTCTTCCTCTAGAAAACAGAAAATTATGGAGGTTTGGACCCCCTGGGAGGAGATGGATGAAACTGAATTTTGATAGTATTACTATGGGTAACTTGGGGCCCTCAGGCATTGGAGGGGTAATCAGGGATGAGAGTGGTGCTATTTGGGCCTTATTCTCTGGCCTAATTGAACAAGGGGACTTGGTAAAAGCAGAATTTCTAGCAGCAGTTTTTGGAGTAGAAAAAGCAAAAGAAATGGGCATTGACAGGCTGATTATTGAAGGTGACTCTAAGATTGGTGGTGGGATGGCTGAGGAAAGGTGAAGGGGTGATTTGGCAACTCAAAAATGAATTTGGGTGCTTTAAATGGATCTCAGAGGACTTGAATATCCAAATTAGATGGATTAGGAGATCGGAAAATTGCTTGGCTGACATCTTTTCTAAGCAAGGGGTTCAAAGAAACAATCTGTATTGGGCATATTTGTAATGTTTTTGGGAGTCTAGTCCTATTTTGGACTGTCCTTTCACAACTCCTTGTTGTAATATGCTTTCTGTTCTTCTATCAATAAAATTTTCTTTGTGCTGCTTATCAAAGAAAAAAGTACCTTAACTCATCCTTGATTAAGTGATGTGGACCCCTACACCAGCAGCTGATACCCTGGATCACTCCTAAGGAACCCGAACTCTTCTTGCTATAATCAAACTCCTAAAGAGACACCAGACCCTTGGATCTCTGCTACTGCTCTAATACCATCTTAAACAATGCAAGATGAATCAGAAACAACGCTTAGAGTATGTTGTTATTGGTAGAAAATAAAGAACAAGAACTATTATAGAGGAAGAAAGAAGAACAAATGAAACAGTAGGGTATGTTAACCCTTGAGATTGGCCCATCCTCTGTATATATACTTACAGAAGAAATTAATAAATGTATTTTCACATCAAACCATGAAACTCCAAGACTGATTTTTCTGAAAATAACTCAAAAATATCATGAAACAAATACTTTCATGCTTCAAAAGATCATAAAAGAAATGTAAATCTAGAACCAAAAGTGGTCCTTCTTTAGTCTATAAACAAGAGAAGGATCACTGTAGTATCTAGGGGGAGGTTTCATATACACCATCTCCTTCAGCTGGCAAAAACAAAGACAAAAGTGATTCTTCACATTTAGCTGATAAATGGAGCAAGAGTGTACAACTGACAAAGACAAAGGAACACGAACTGGGCATCTTAAAGATAAATACTTTGCCTTTCAGCTTTTGCAATGATCAATTCACGCTTTTACCATTTTTTTGTTATATCATAATATGGAGGTCTGGGAGTAAATACCATGAATCTATTCCTTAGACATACTGAATTAATTTATCTCTTATTTCAATAATTTATTATTTATTTCTGTTTCATATTTATGTTTTGTCACACCCTTTTTCTTTTTCTTTTACATTTCAGATTCGACGGAATTGATATTGATTGGATTTGTTGGGAATACATATTTTCTGGCCTTATTTTTCATTTGTAGGTTTAATGCTACAGACTTCTTGGAGAAACTCAGAGGTAAAAGGTTGATGCTGGTTGGTGACTCTATGAACCGGAACCAATTTGAATCTATTCTGTGCCTCCTGCGTGAAGGCCTTCAAAACAAGAGCAGAATGTATGAGATACATGGGCATAAAATAAGTAAAGGACGAGGCTACTTTGTCTTCAAGTTCGTGGTAATTTTACCTTTTCCATGTCCCATATTAGTTGGAATACCATGTGAAAATTGGTAGATTTGACTCATGATATTATCCATGTAATACATTGATTGACCAAAAGTTTTGAAATGCCAGAGGTCTAGTCATTCCATTGGAAATTTCATTCCCGTCATGTCCTTGATTAAAACCTGTAAGATAACATGGTGAGAGGTAGTTATTGGAAAATCCGTTTCTCATACTGGTTTTTTGGGGACAGGACTATGACTGTACAGTGGAGTTTGTTCGCTCACATTTCTTAGTAAAGGAAGGCTTTCGTATTAATTCCCAGGGAAATTCAAATCCAACCCTGTCAATTGACAAAATTGACAGGACTTCTGGCCGATGGAAACGTGCTGATATTCTTGTCTTTAATACTGGACACTGGTGGACTCATGGAAAGACTGCTAGGGGGTGTGTACTCTTTCATTTATTGTGCCATTTCATGTTTTATTTTCTATTTGTTACTTGTAATTACATATTATTGTAATGCTTAACAATCTCACGAAATGGATGCCACTGATACAAAATGGATGTTGGTGGTTCAGGAAGAATTACTATAAAGAAGGAGATTTTATCTATCCTCAATTTGATGCTGTTGAAGCCTATAGGAGGGCAATTAAGACTTGGGCAAAGTGGATTGATAAAAATATAAATCCAGCAAAGCAGTTGGTCTTCTACCGAGGATATTCCTCTGCCCATTTCAGGTCTGAACATTTTCCTCTGTTGAAATAGTTTATTTTTCGTTTTTTTCCACCTTACTGAGTTATAATTTGTATTGTCATTCATCTATCAGAGGTGGAGACTGGGACTCTGGTGGGACCTGTAATGGAGAGACAGAGCCCATCTTGAGTGGGGCCTTCCTTGGTAGCTATCCTTTGAAAATGAAGATAGTGGAGGAAGTTATCCGTGAAATGCAGGTCCCAGTTAAACTGTTGAACATTACCAGATTGACAAATTTCCGCAAGGATGGACACCCATCAATTTATGGCAAGTACGTACCAGCCGGGCAAAAAATTTCCTCAAGGAAGCAGGACTGCAGCCATTGGTGCCTCCCAGGCGTTCCAGATTCATGGAATGAACTTATATATGCAAATCTGGTTTTACAACAAACCGCTTCAGATTAGTCGGAGGTTTCTTCTATATGTTCTCTTTCCAATTGCTTATTAACTATTGATATTACCTTCAGAAAATGTAGGGAGAAAAGAGAAGCAAAGGTTGGTCATCTATAGGACCCATTAAAATACATTCATAGTTGTGTATCATGAGTTCTGTTTCTATTGTGTACGAATTGTTAAGAAACGGTGGCATCCTTTGACTGGGCCATAGTCCACTAAGAGAACAGAAGAAAATATCATTGGCGGTTCATAAAGTTCTGATGCTTGAACCTTTCTTCTGATTAGGAGGTCATTGTATTATTGATGATTGCAGGTAAAGTTGATGAAGACTTGTTAGACCTATTACAGATATTTAGCCCATGGCTGCATGGTACATTTACAAAAGGCCCATTCAAGCGGTAGGTACATGGTGGTAGTTTAAGTGGAATCTTTCATTCATCACATAGCTGTCTATGAATGCCCAAAAGTGGATTCCATAATATTTCAATGCAAAGATGGTCAATCAAATGAAAAGTTGAAAACTTGGATTGACATAAAATTCCAATTCAGGGTTGAAGATTTCCCTGACCACTGCAATTTTCTTTTTTCATACAACAGTTGGTCAATGTGAAGAAATGTTCATTTGGAATTAGTGCTTCGACCAAAATTTATTTCATCATGTTCACAAAAATGCACCTCTCCAGATTCAATCTTTTCAATTTCAGCGCATAAACGTGTCTTTGGGTCCTACAGGTGGGCATTCAGATAGGAAGAGATCATCTTTCAAAGCCTTTGACATTCTGAACATGATCCTAGCAGAGAAGTCAAACAACAACAGAATTGAAGGTGGGGTATTTCTGTGTAAAATTCAAAATATTACCCATGCAAGAAGTTGAAAAGAAAGCGAAGAACCAGAGCAAGGAAAAAGAACATCCATCCATGGTGGGAGGAAGCTGAGCCTCAACAAGGCTGCCTGATCATGGTAGTGTAGACATGGTCCCGGTATGGTGGAGTTAACTCAAAATGTTCCTTGCAGCCCAAGCTTCAATGAATATGCTTGGAAAGCAAACCAACCCCCCTGAGAAAAGGATTAAAAAAAGCAAGTGTCCCAATGTCTCTCTCTTTAGTCAATTTGATCAAGTGATATCTATTTGGATATAATTGATAGCTTTGACAAATTGACAACCTTTTTAGTTTAAAGAGTTTTCAGGCAAGATATTGTCAAACAATTTTTATATGGTTGAAGTTGAACTGCCAATACGCAATTAAGAAAGACAAGGGGGGAGAGGTCTTTCTTTCTCAACACATAAAGTTATGATAATACCAATTATTCCTCTGTTGAATAGCATCAGTCTATCCTTATCATTCCAATTTCCAAGTTTCTGACTTATGCCCCCTTCCCCCCGCTAAAAAGGAAGACAATAATGATGAAGGTTTTGACTTCCAACCACCATTTACCCTCACAAGTAATTGGCTATTAGTTCTTTTTCTTTATTTTTTCTCATTTTTATGAAAAAAATTACGTTTTATCAATGTGGTGGGCCTTAGTGCTAACTTGGAATTTTGCTCAAATGTTGTTTAATTCAAGGAAATAAGGCTGTGTTAGTTTGAAGGAAAAGGTAGCCTTTCCATTCCCTCCCTTTCCCTACCTTTTCCTTCAGACCAAACGCAGCCTAAGAAGAATCTATCATTTTCGAAGTGGAGTAATGGACTGTCAATGGGTCAGGTTCGACACGATGGACCTGAACTGATTGGATTGGTTCCGGTTCCTTAATATTTTTTGTCGAGTCAGTTCCGGTTCTACCCAGACTCGACCCATTGACATTCCTAAATAGGTTGAGATGGATCCATATGGGAAAAGGAAAAAAAAAAAAAAAGAAAGAAAAAGAAAAAAAACCTATGCAGCTTCAAAGCCCGGCAAATTATTTTGTTTTTAGATAAGTGTCGTCTTGCTTACCCAGAAAAAAAAAAAAAAGTGTCACCTTTATTGGACCAGGGTTCGTAATCTGGTCAATGATTCACGAGTTTTGGACTCAAAATAATTAAGTTGACCTTTTGCCATTGGGTCACGTATGGGTCTCTTATTTGTAATTTTGTATTGAATAGGTCCAACGTACCTCACTATTATCCGAAAGAAAAATGTACCCGCACTAAAGTTTGCTGCCATAGGTTGGTTCTGGACCGGGTATCCATTAACCCAAACCCAAGTAAGGGATTGTTAATTATTTAATATTAATTTGAATAGCATAAAAGTATTGTGACCTTTTTCTATTTTGGCATCTGATTATATGAAATGTTGTTTTGAAATCTAATATTGAAACATGAGAAATGATACTTTGACCATTTACTCTTACGGATGAGAATGTTTGTTTAACTATTTAATAAATTAATTAAAAATCTTAAAATGATTAAAAATTTAAAATTTAAAATATAAAAAAAAACTTAATAAAATAAACTTGAATTAAAAAACCATCACCAAATCACTATTTCAAAGGCAACTCTTCAAAGCGGGTGCATTATTTCCTTTCCAAGCATGTGGAGCTTCTATCTTAGCATGGCCTTATATCCTTTTCTCCTCTCCTTTTTATTAGGAAACAAATAAAAGTCATATAGTGAGCACCCATTTTTTAGGAAAGAAATAACAGTACTTTGTGAAGTCATATAGTGAGCACCCAACTTTTCATCTATATTTATCTAAAGAAAGTTTGAATTACAAAAATTTAATAATTATTAAATTTTATAATGAAATTATGTAATAACTTTAAAATATTTATTAAAAACACAAAAAAAAAAATTATAATAGATTTAATAATATTTTTATAATTAATAATTTTATATGTTTTGAAATTCAAAATCAAATTATGTAATAACAATATAAAATTATAATTTTATGGATTATTCAATTTAATAACTAAATAATATTTTAAAAAATTAAATAACAATATTATTTAAATGTTATTGAAATAATAAAAATTTATACGAAAAAATAAAGTATTTCCATATTTCAACAATTAAACATTTTAAATAAAAATATTAAAAATAGAAAAATTATTATATAACATAATATTTAATATTAATTACATAATAATTTTAAAATAAATAAATTTAGATAAAAATATTAAATACTTTACATATTATTTACATATTTAAATTAAATAATGATATTATTTAAATAACAAATAATATTGTAAATAAATAGTTTTTAAATATTTTAATTATCAAAAAAATTTAATAACTAAATCATATGTTAAAAATTACATATTCAATAAATAATTAATATTTTAAAATTTTAAATAATGATATTATTTAAATAACAAATAATATTGTAAATAACTAGTTTTTAAATATTTTAATTATCAAAAAATTTAATAACTAAATCGTATGTTAAATATTACATATTTTACTTATAATTTGTTGGTTAATAATTATTAGAGATTAAACTTTTTATTTTATAATTTAATATATTTTTAGTATTTATTGTATTTTTGTTATAAATTTATTTTTAGTAATTGTATATTTTCGCTATAAAGTTTCAATAATTATTAGAGATTAAACTATTGTTATTTGTTGGGGAGTCAACCATTAATTTATTTGAAATTAGGAGTTCTCACTAGTTGATTCAGTTCAATTCTATTATAGATAGTTTGGCCAACCAAACTAACCAAGTCGGGTTGGGGAGTTGGTCACTTGAAACTGACTAAGCATTAATGAAAATCAGCCAACTCAAGTTGTATTGCTTTGGGTCAGTTGGTTCAAAAGATTTAGACTTAAAATAAATAAATTTAAAAATAAAATTTAAATTTAAAAAAATTATAATTATATTATTAAAAATAAATTAAAATATTAAATTTATAATATAAAATATTTTAGACAAAGAAATATAGGATTTTTTCCACTTTCTCCTATTAAAAAAAGTTATATTTAAAATATAAAATATTAACATGTATCTATGGTTGGGTCAGTTCGATTTTGGTTGATTTACAAATGGCCAAACTAAAACTGACCCGACTTGGTTGGGTTGGGAAATTGCTTAACCAAATCCGATTGGAAATGCTAGAAAACTGATAAACTTGGGTTGAGTTGGGTCGGGTTAGTTGATTTGGCCAGTTTCATCGGTTTGATGAATAACCCTAGCTAAAATTAATTATTGTTATTTTTGTATTGCAAAAAAAAATTATCAAAAGTAGTATATAAAATATAAATAATTATTAATTATTTAAAATTTTAAAATATAAAACAACTGTCTACTCTTATATATTTCTATTGTTTAGCTTTCGCTTAACAAAGTCTGTGCTTCGCATGGGTCCCTGCTAGTAAAACCACCAAACCCAACTTGATGCCATAAGGCCATAATCAACTTTGAGTTTCATTGTACTGGTGAATGCTATATTCACAAAATTTTCAACCTTACTATATTACTTCATCTAGATGTAAGCTTCATTGTAAATATCTATCATGAAAATTTATGATAAACATACTTTTAAGTTTCAATATAAAAACCATAATTTGGAGTGTTTTCCCAACAAGAAATAAATTTATACAATACAATATCATAGAGGTATCTAAACTAGCAGCAATATCACAACTATGACAATATGGGAAAGCAATAATAAGAACTACGGCTTAGGTGGCGTTTGATAAATCTGAAATCTGGAATCTGAAATGTTAAAAAGATATTAAAAAGGTCTGAAATCTGAAAAAATACATAGTTGTTTTTTGACTTTTTAGAGGATATGAATAAAGAAGGTTGTTTGTATTGGATCAAACCTTTAGCATCTGAAATTCACTAAATTTACTATTTTACCCCTAAATTAGACTATTTGGTTGCAGCAGCGAGAGAAGAAGAAGAAGAAGAAGAAGAGAGAGAGAGAGAGAGAGAGATAGGGCCGGAACTCGCCGTCACTAGTTTTCCGGAGGAGTTGCAGCGGCAAGAGGAGAAGAAGAAAGGTGAGAGAGAGAGAGGCGAGAATTCAAGGGTATTTTGGACTTTTGGCCAGGTTTGAAATGCATTTGAGCACGATCATCACTTAGCCCATGTCTTATTATTTTGGATTTGAAAATGATTTTTAGACCCAAATTCAAATACACTTTCAAACACTTATGATGTCTGAAAAGTAACATTTTCAAACTTTAAAGATTTGAAAAGTGTTATCAAACAGATACCAACTGGTTGAATTTGGTGTAAGCTTGTCTCAACTCAACCTTTGTGGTCATGCCCACCTAGCCCAAACTCAACCCAATACCTGATTAAAGCTGACCAAATCCAATCTGATACGGTTGGGTTAAGGTAGGTTTAGCACTTAACATGATTCATTAACATTCGTATCATATATGATATATAATCTACAGACACAAAACTACCCCTATTATTATTAATCATGCTTATTGTGTCTGACCTGATTATAGTAAGTGATAGGTTCTTAGCACCTGCTAATTATCTTGTCCACTCTTCAAAATGTCATATATTTCTTATAAAATGACAAGTTTAGACATTTTATATATATGAAGTTATTATAGGTAAATCATGAGAAATACATATAAAATGTTGGGGATATCTTTGTCATGTGCTAATTATAAACATGTATTCACATAATTGGTTCAAGTCTTAATTGCAACAGGTAAAACTAATCATGGCTGTAATAATTGTGACTTAAAATGCAGATTCAGATCTTATATATGTAATAGGGTTTGATCAGTGTAATTCCATCCAGTTGGCCAAACAGGCCCTTAATTGACATCAACCTCAGCCTAACCCGACATGTGAATCCTCGAATACAAACCATACCTCAATCCAATAACCATTAACCAATCAACCCTAATCCATGCCAATCTTATAATTCCACGGCCCTAACCCAACCCAACCATTGAGTCAGGTTGGACTTTGGTTTGTCTTTCGTTGTAATAAGTTTTGTTCTTTTAAAGGCATCGTTAGACCATGGTGCTAGAATTACACATATCCTAAAAGCATTCCTTCTTTCCATTTTATTTTATTTATTTCAATAACTTTTTTTTTTTTAATTTAAAATCAAAGTTTCAAAAACTGACCCAGAAATGGAATTGTTTTTCCATCTGGATAAAGATGGAAAAATGTATGATGAGAAAATGATAAAGATATGGTATCGAAAGAGTTTTGATCAATTAAAACCCACCTATGAATTATGATAAATAACACCTGATTGGCTACCACGTTTATGATTCCAGTTGATTAGTCAAAAATATTTCAGATATCATATCATTTTCATATCATAGTGGAACCCCTATTTGTGACATCATAATTAAAAAATTAAAATATTAAAAAAGATATT
The DNA here is from genome assembly GCF_056320005.1 of Nelumbo lutea. Classification (NCBI taxonomy): domain Eukaryota; kingdom Viridiplantae; phylum Streptophyta; class Magnoliopsida; order Proteales; family Nelumbonaceae; genus Nelumbo; species Nelumbo lutea. The sequence goes on from NC_142691.1 coordinate 33,189,125, forward strand.
ACTGTAGAAATATACAAAAAAAGTGTATAGATCTCTAATATTACTTATTCAATATTCATCATATAAAAAATTCTTAAAAATTGATTTATTGTTATTAATGATGAAAATTGTTAAAAAAACAAAGAAAGATAATTAATGTCAACCTACAACCTACTGACGAGGCCAAGCTGTTTAGTACCACTCTAGGTTTACCACAAACAAACTGTTCCTACATCAATACCCATAGAGGAAAGAAACTATCACTGTGTATTGGGAACATTGCCCAGTGAATGGTAAAGAAGATATTCCCAATGTGCGCTTATAGTGTCATATGGGTATGGATGTGGGAGTAATTTGTAGATAGGAGATTAGAGCTTGTTTAATGCCAACTCAGATTTTCTGTTCACTTTCTCTACCCACACCCCTACCCACAATGCATTACATATGCACAATACAAGATGACGATTTATGACTGAAATCCAAGGCGGGTAGAGTAGTGGGCAGGAAATCCAATACGATTCAATAAGATGGGATTTCTGGTTCAATTGACCAAGCCATTTGATTGCTGACCAAGTAATTTTTTTTTTTTTTTTTGAAGAATGACCAATCAGCTCAGATCAGAATTTTATAGCCCTATAGTACAGGGGGAATGCATCCTGACCGTGGATTGATGCCAAATTCACGGGCAGGATGTGGTTTATAGGGGGGAGAGGGCTAGTAATAAGGGAGCTGGAATTCAGAATTCTGCATCGGGTGTATCTGTACTTCTCCGTTTTTTTTTGTAATTCTAAATCACGGATTCAAAACACTGGTTAAAATGCAAAACAGTTTTTCTTTTTTTTTTTTTCAATTTGAAATCTTTCAATCATATGTCTAGCCCCATGTTCATACTGGTCTCTCTCTCCCTTTGCTCACAGGGCGTTCCAATGGATTAGGTTTGAGGAATTCCAATTGGCTTTCCACAGACTGCACCCCACACGTGCCCCCACAATACATCTGATCAGCGTGCATTGGCAACATTTCTTAATACTTGTCATGGGGATGTTTCCAATGTATGGTTAGCTGTGGGGCGCAAGTGGAATGCCCTCTCTAGAGAGCTATTCTAATTCAGGTTTGAGGTTAACTTCGGTCTGGTTCTTGGGCTTACTTGGCTGCCCATGTAATACAAGTTCTGTGAATTTGTTCCTCACAGAGTGCTTTTCACGTCAACCTCACAGCACATTTAGCCATGCATTGAGAATATCTCCCATATATGTAATTTGTTATTCACGTGAAGATGTTCTCAATGCACTACTGCAATGTTCTGCATGGTGTGATGAGCATTCCATGAGAAGCACATCTGGAACCTGAATGGGGATCTTCTCAACAAAAAATGTCACAAGTCCCACAAACTTCAAACATGATCTATGTCTGCATTTCTCACAAGATAAGACTGGGATCCACCATGTAATAAGATGTGTTAGCCCAGATCACCTGAAAGCAAAAACTCTAAGCACATTGTATCCACCCGCATATTGGGAATATCTCACATCCACTATGCAGCTGGATGTGTATAGAGTTTATGCTTTCAAGGGATCCTATCTTGAGATGTACAAACACAGATCATGTTCGAACATGTTAGAATGGTTATTTGTTGGGAGGGACATGCATATCGGGTGTTTTGTTATCTATTAACTTTTCTCTTTGTTTTTTTTTTTCAAAATTGTTTTCAAATATGGATTTTAGGTTTGCTTACTCTCTGCAATTAGTCAAAATCCAAAAGATCACTTATTTAGGGTTTTAAGGGCCTGTTAATATGATATGATGCACCTAATATGAGGCATGACGTGTCGAAAATTTGAACCTTGGTTGGGAGGAAATCTAGACTAATTCTACCCTCAACGATACCAAACCAGACCCTCTTCACCGATTGATTGGTTGTCTTTGATTTCACATGTTTTCAAAATTAAGTAAAAGTATTATAGGTATTATGTACTTTGGTACTATGAATAGTATGAAGTATGAAGTATTGCCAAACAGGGCCTTACATGCATCTTAAAAATCGAGGATATGCTTCTCTACAATGCCATTTCATTTGCATTAGTACAAATGCCTGAGAGGAAAAATGAAAAGGTGTAAATTCTGATGCACTTGTACTTAATTTATGATTTCCCTTTGTTTTAAGTTTTATTTTACTTCATTCATATTAAATAAAAAAAAGGTTATATTTTACTTCATTTACACCATAAATAAATAAAAAAACGATGAAAATTTTAAAACCAAAACAAAACAGAATTTGCATTCAACTCATTACACTCCCATACTTTTAGACCCTTCCAAATGAAATTTTGATTGAGGATGGCATTAATTCTCTGTATTTTTCATGATTCCAAACTAATCAATGTGTATTAATGTCTAAAATCCTGGTTAATAGGAGATTTACAGTACCAGTTATAGACTAGATCTCTTTCAACATGTCAAGGGAATCATCGATCCCACTGTACAACTTTCACTCAGGCATCGTTCTTTCCTTCACCGGCCTTGGCTATCCTCTCACAAGACGGACAAATTGCCAGTGTGGCTACCTTCGGAAGTTGAATATAGAACGGAGACGTATTAAGCTTGGTAGATCTCAGTTCCTGTATTTCCTTCTTCAACCTCCGATTCTCATCGCTGAGAGTCTGGTAGCATTTCTTCAAGAATTCACAGTCTATCTCTGTTTGTTTCAACTTCGTCCTGCACGATAAATCAACAAAATAAACCCCATTAAAAGAAACAAAACTTAAGTCAGAACCATGAAAGAAACTGCCAAATGAAGCATTAATTATTAATACCTCGCTCTTCTGTTCTGAAACCAAACTTCAACCTGTCGTGGCTGCAGATTCAGTTGCTCAGCCAGTTCCTGCTTCTGGGCCTGCCACCAATTAATTCAGCATACTTTTTTTTTTTTAATTCATTAATTACAACTCTTAATTTGAATTAAATCATTCTGCTCTTGGGTATCAACAGACAAAGATCTAGAATAAGGAAATTTGAGTACCGGAATAAGGGTTCTATTCTGCTTGAAGCTGTCCTCGAGCAACATAGACTGTTCGTTTGTAAGCCTGAGTTTCTTTCTCATCTTATTCTTGTTATTGCTATCGTCGTTTGTGGTGATGTGGCTGCTGCTGCTGTTGTTACTAGTGCTATTGTTATTGTGATGATCATCTACTTCTTCGATTCTCTTCAAACCAGATCGAACTACATAAACTTTTTCTTCTATGATTTCCTCCTTGGGCTGATCAGATGGGAACAAGCGGGCATGGAACTGGGCGGGAGCGGCAGGCTTCTGCCGGTTACGCCTCGGCACGAATTCTCCCCGGCGGCCTAGTCCAAGACTCAGTCCTAAGTCGCATGATGCTGCTTCTTCTTCCATGGCTTCTCTTTCTCTTTCTTTCCTTCTCGATCTTCTACCTTGCACAGGTGAGGCCTGAGACTGATCTCTCTCTCTCTCTCTCTCTCTCCCTATATATTGGTTATGGAAACCAGAAATTAACTGCATTGACTGATGAATTGAAAAGTTGGGTTCAGATGGGGAGGTTAGAATATTACAGAAATTATCTATATTTGAAAATCTTAAATGAAAATTGGTAAGAATTATGAAAGAGTAAGAGCGTGCGTTGGAATTTAGCACAATAAAGGAAACAGAAACTCCCCACGTTCCTATACAATATTGACCAGGAATATACGACTGTTGAGACAATTTAGTCTACCTGATTTTTTCGAGGCAATTTCCAATGAAATAGCTTTCTCTGTCAAGTCTTAGAATTAATTTCAGTTAATTAATGATATATGACATGTTACTTTGTCTAACCTTAACTGCACTTTAAGTTCTGTTTGTTTGCCGTGCAAGTTTCATTTGCACTGGTGTAAATGTATGGGGATGCAAATGGAGTCTAGATCTTGTCCCCAATGAGCCATTGCAATCATACATGCCTCAGGAATGTAATATCTCACCATAAAGGATAAGGGAGATGTTTTCAAAGTGTAGTTACAATGGTTTGTTGGGACGGTATTGTTAGGATTGTACTGAAATCAAGGTTCAAAATTTTGATACGATGCATCTGATATCATCATCAAATTCCCCGGTATGAGAAATAAAGGTGTTTTGGGGGATAGGCAGCTTGACCAATTTTGAAAAAAAAAAAAAAATTGTAGGCTATCAATACACCCAACAGCAAGTTACTTTCATATATAGGAAGTAGAAAGTAAATGATGTGGTCTCACTTTTTATATGAATGTTATTTTTTTAGGCCGTGTTTGTTTGCAATGCAAATGAATTTGCACTGACGCAAATTTATAATAACACAAATGATTTGGGTGCAAGTTTTGATTTATTTTTATTTCAAATTTTACCTTATTTTGTTTGGTTGCAATAAAAATGAAGTCAAATAAGACCATGGTAATCCAAAACAAAATTAAACCAAAATTTGCATTCTTTTCATTTGCACTCCCATACATTTATAATTGTACAAATAAAATTGTACTGCAACCAAACAAAATCTTAAGAATAAGATAGGAAGCAAAAATGATGTACCTATTTCCCACTTATAAGAGATAGAATCAAAGTATAAAGAAAGTCCTACAAATTTTGCACCAGTTTTTCAGATGTAAAATTTGCATAACAAATAAGTTCGTTGTAAAGTTTGCATCATGTAGAGGTACAAATTATAACCACAAACGAATGGAAGCAAAACTGAATTGGCTGCAAAAGCTATACCGGTTCAGATTTGCATTAAAAACAAATTAAACAGCACCTTACACAATTATTTGCTTTCAAACAAATTAAAATGATAACATAATTAGTATGTTATTAGTAAAGCATGTGGTAACCCATGTTATCAGTTACAGAAACATGGGCCTTGAGTGTAATCGTATAATACATTCCTCACAGAAGGTATCAATCATGGATGCTGTGAACTGGAAGAGTAGTTCATCAGTCATTCATTTGGACGTTCAATGAGGTGGGTCTCCATGAATCATCATTCACGTAGGGAATCAAAAGGAAGACAATGAACCAAAACATCAGTTATTTGGATAATACCCATGTTGTATTATTTACTAGGGGTGCATGTCAGGTCGGCCCAAGTCAACAGTTTATATTGGGTTCGAGCTTCGAATTGGGTTCATTAAAATTTAGACAAAACCCTAATCCTAACTCGCAAAAGTTGCACCCCTATTTATGACAGAAATAATGTTGTTATTAGACTCAGACGGTCGGACCAGATAGAAAGTCAGAAGATCACTAGGTGTCTAGGTCACGGTGGATTAACTACTGGTTGGTCAGATCATTTGACTCATGAAAACCACTACATCTCGAACTCAGAAATAAATAGTTCATGTTTTAATTTTATATGCATTTGGTATAGCTTCCGTTTATTCACTAAATGTTTGTATTTGATTTATTTGTAAAACCAAGAAAACAATAATAAAACCGTTTATTGACATTTAAGCGCCACTAGGCCCCATTAAGCACCACATCAGCAAAACAGTGAATAAATGCCTACCATTAAAGGAAGCGCTGAAATAAAGATTCTCTCAACGATAGGCATAAACATAAATCAAGCCATACTTTTACAAGTCTCTATGCATACAGATTAACATGATAGGTTAAATGCTGAAGTGATGCCTATGTAAGAGCGTTTATTAAATAAACACCCACGGTTTCCAAACACCGCATTCATCACATTAAAGAAAAAAAAAAGTATCGATAAATTAATAATAAATCAGTAGTTGTGAAGACCGGATCAGATTCAGAAGTTGATCTGGTGACCCCGTGAGCTTTCTAGTTCAAATGGTTGATGGATTTTTTGGGTACTATAGTTAACGGTCGGACTCGTTTTTAAACCTGCAAAACCACGGCCATTGAGAGTTTTCCGGTTTTTCACCCGGTCTAAATCTATCATAAATACATACCGCTGGTCCACTGTAATAGTTTTCAGTCACCGACTCACCCGGTCTAAATCTATCATAAATACAGACCACTGCTGGTCCACTGTAATAGTTTTCAGTACCAATAGAGAGAATTGCATTGCACTTTTCCAAAGTTCCATCAATGAAAATTGCACATGTTAATAATTAACCTATTGTCACAACATTAGTAAATCCGGATTCAGTACTCACAGAACGGTATTCACACCATTCTCACAACCACTTGCAACCATGTATTGGGATATTTTCATACTTTGTATGCTTTTATTCATGAATAGCAGCAACACTATGTAAGGACCATTTTGTGAGGACTGAGTCCCATCTCAACACTAGATCGATGCTATTCTGTGAAGCTATGTTTGATCAAAATTTCAGAAAGCCAAAAAATGTGTATGTTGAACAGGGAAATCAATTTTTAGTTTTGATCGACTTTCCCAAGTGGTTCAGTCAATATAGCTCTATCAATGCTAAAATCCTCTCAAATGGGCCCTGAGAATCTAAACGAGTGGAGCTCTAACTTAACCCAATATCCAAATTGTTTAGATGTCAATGAATCGGGTAGCTCTCATTGAACGAACTGAACTGACCCAAATTACACATGATCCGGGTTTGTATCATGATGGGTTCGGATTATAATCGGGTTGGAATTGATTTTGGTTGTTTTGGGCCGATAAGTCCGTAACCAAAATACCCCCAATTCGATACCCATATTTCTCATGGTATATCCTTGGAAAATTCATATTATCATGTCCAAATGTATCAGCTTAACAACTTCTGAATCTTGGTTGGGAAGAAATCAGACTCATTCTGCCCTCAGCGATTCCTACGTCAAGTACCTACGAACCGCAAACTCCACAAGGTGGATCAGATCAGACCCTCTTCTTTCAGATGTTCTCAAAAGTACAAGCATTACAGATATTATGTATTGCAATGGCGGGGCGGGGCATCCCCTCCCCGTCACCTACTTTTCGTTATAAGCGAAAAATCCTTGAATTTTCTCCACGCAAGGCAAAGATATTTAAAAATAAGATTATGGGAATTTGAAGGTATTTTAATAATTACATTATGACAAAACTTCAATAAAATAATATAAAAAACACTATATATACTTCTTATATATTGAATAGAAGGGAAGAAAAATAAAAAATTATAAATAGGATAAACTAAAATGACGAAATGAATTTCACGAAAACTATGGATAAAATATATGGGGCAATATCATTCTTTCATGCATCTTGTTGGCTATTTACAAATTTACCAATGTATTTAATTGTGGTATAAGAAAGAAAAAAAAAAGAGAAAAGAAAAGAAAAAAATACTTAGTGTTGATGCATTTCTATATTATCCATGCATATGGGTGAATAAAATAATCTAAAATTTTCAATTGAATTTTAAAAATGCATAAAATAGAGTGATAATTATTTAGGCCTAGTTTGTCTGCAATGCAATTTCATTTGCACTGGTGCATAAACATGGGAGTGCAAATGTGTTGAATGTATTGCAACACATTTGCAATTCAATACATTAGTACAAATGTATAGGAGCATTATAATTATTTAGGGCCTATTTGTTACCACTTATCTCTTAAGGCTGAAGAAAGAAAGTGCACTTGAAGAGGCTTTCAGAGACTTCGTTTATCAAAATCTTTCAAACCTCTGAATTTGAGCTGACATCCCATCAATCAATTACGTTATAAATTTAATTCCAATTTTATCTCTCTTATTGTATTTGATTTCTATTTTCTACAACACACCCATCTTCCACACGAGTAATAAGGGTATACATTTCGGGTGACCCATGTGGACTATGATGATTAATAAATAATAATAATAATTTTATTTAATTTAGGTTAGTGATGAATAAATAAATAAATAAATAAATTATTTTAATATGTAAAAACAATTTATAATTTCACATATTTTTTTTTAATAATTACAATAACCATTTCAATCATTATTTATTACTTAACCAATTAAAAAATTAATAATTATTAAAATATATTAATATTCAAAAGCAAATTTACTAATTAGATAATTATTTAAATAATACAATTAAAAATATTAATTTTTTTAGTAATTAAGATGATTATATTAATTATTAATTAATTGAAAATTCATATAAATTTTAAAATAAAAAATTAATTATTAGAATATTTTCTTTTTTATTTATTTACTAATGAACTATTAAAATAACTAATGTAGAAAATACTATAAATAAAAATAAATATTTAATTATATATGAATGATTATTTTATTATATTCTCAATAATTTAATAATTATTATTTACTTATTTAATTTTTATTGAATAACTAATAAAACATTATGTACTAAATATGTCTTAATAATTAATTACTTATTTGAATTAATAAGTAATTATTAATTATTTATTTTGGTAATTTTTATCAATTCTAGTTTTTCTATTTATTTAATTAATTTGATAAATAATTAAACAAACTTTTAATATCCAAGGCTAAAATGGTCATTTGTTATTTTTTAGAATTCAGTATTCAGATTTCAGAACAACATTCTTAGCATTCAAACTTCAGAACCAAGAGAAGTTCACCAACTCCAGTACACCTCTTAAAGTAATTATTATAGTTTTAGAGACATTCAGATTTCGGAATTTAGTGCAAACGAATAGGCCGTTAGGCATAAAAGGAAATTAGGAATATAGATGAAAAAAATAACATTGAGCCAGGGGTAGTTCGACCGACGACCACAAAAGTCTTCCAGCTGGAGTGGGCCCGACCCCATTTTGTTTTGTTATGTTTTTTTTTTTTTTTCAATTCTCTCTTTGGGCCTGACCCCATTTTTAGGTGGAGTGGGTTACCTGTGGGTTTGGATGTTTTTTGCGTGTTGAGTTATCTTGTGTTGGGCCTAATCCTAGTTTTGTATTTTAGGGATTGGGTCTAGGCCCATTTTATTTTATTTTTTTTTAGGGGGGGGCATTGGATTGTGCTTTTAATAAATATTGCATTGGATTTTCAATATAGTAATATTAGTAGTATAAGCCAATAGGAATAAGGATGATTTCAGAGTTTTGAAATTGGACCAAAGAATGCCCTTGGATCTAAGAAAATGAGTCAGTGGAAGGTTTAGGAAAATGGCTAAGTTTGGGTGAAGGAGTTGGAACACTAGGGAATTGTAGGGAGTCTGCTTAAGGAATGAATGTCTAAATGCTCTATTGGTTCATCTATTTATAGAAGTGGGGGAGTAAGCTACATGCATGGCAGCATAAAAGCTAGAGTATTCTCAACTCCAATTGGCTGTTTAGGGAACAAATCTCACCTTTCTCTCCCCCAAAGACATGTGTCCATGAGGACCACAAGGTTGTTAGAGCATGATCTCAAGGCTTTCTTGAGGAGCGGAACATGTTAGTACAACCACCAGGTATAGCTAGGTGTGGTTTCCTTGAGGCACCAATCATATGTCTGACAATCTCATAGTAGTGCTCAAGTATCGAGGCTCTAATCCAGATTCACGAGGTCAAATATAGTCATGAGGTTAGATTATTGGGAGAATGACGGTTTAGCCCAGGGTCAGAATTTGTAGGCCTAAAGTACTATTGGGGTAGGTGCCAGCTCGGAATTGATGCCAATTCACAAGCGGGTGTTAGTGCATAGAGTGTGGCTTGTTGATATTTTAAATGTTTATAGCTCTGTAGTGGAAATCAAAAATCTGCATTGGGCCTGTTCGTACTTTTCCATAGATTATTAGCCTCTAAGTGTTGAGGCTCTAATTAATATCCATCCTCTCAAGGTCAAATATGGTCAAAAGGTCGAGTTGCTAGAGATGAGTTGGTATTTCTGAATCCAGCTTGCACTATATTCAAGAGGTTCTGCCTCACAAGGCTATTCCTCATATCTTAGTAAGGTTCTCCTTTTGGTTTCCACTTAGCCTTGCAAGGTTATCTTACCATGTTCTGCAAAATGACCTCACTTTGTCATGAGTGGTTTCCTATGTGGTTACTCTCTTGTTCTGTTGATATCATATGAGGGCTCATTTCATCATTTAACATCGGCCCTCATTATGCATTTTTAGTTGGAAACGCACCAAGTGCCAACAAGACCTTCAACTGAATAAACTTACTGATTAGTCATGCACACATGCAAACAAGAGAGGAGAGGATAGACAACTGCTTTGAAGACTCAATACAATGGGCATAGCACAAAACAACAACCACTGGGATTAACAAATGTAGAGCTTAAGTTTTCATGTGACTTTTTAAACTAGTTTTATTAGTAATGAGCCTAAGGCCCATTTTCATTAATGGCTCACATATCTAGGCATTGCATGGCCACTTATGCCTGAATATTGTGTGGCAAGAGATTTACAAAGAACTCATACAAGTCTAGAAGGGTTTGGTCCATCCCTAAAAAATGATGGACCTCATTGATTAGCATATCAAAAGCAGTTTAGTCCAAGACCTAGTGCAATATAATAATCTAGTCTAGGTTTAAGTGCGACTTTCCAATTTTTCTCATCTATTTCCAAGGCCCAAGGTATAATTAAAAATTGGTCCATGTTTAATGTTTATTTCAAACACCCACTTTTTATGCTTGGGGTCTAACCCTAGCAACTGAGAAAAGTCGCTCCACCAATTCGGCAATACACTAATGCCAACCTTGTCAGGATAAATATTTCAAGTCTATTCAATGGCTGAGAATATTTTAAACTAACACAAGTCTCATAAGGGTCTAGTTTAAGGAGTAACTCACAGAAATACACCAATCTAAACATAAAAGAATGATATACTTATACTATTCATATATAAATATTTTGTGTACATCAATCTAATTAGAACTAAGGGCATAAACTATCTAACATCTTTTACTTGCAATTAGGTCTAATCAAGTATAAGCATCAATCTCATACTGTTCACATGTCCCTAAACACGTTTTGAGTTATTGGCTTAGCTAATGGGTTTGTCACATTTTCTATTGATGTTACCTTTTGAATTTGGATGTCCCCTCTTCCAAAAATCTCCTATAAGATGTTATATATCCGCTTGATGTGCTTTAACTTCGAGTGGGATCTAGGTTCTTTGGCTTAAGCAATGGCTCTTGTGATGTCACATAATAGTGGAATAAGTAATGTATTGGAGGGTATGACTCCTAACTCTTGGACGAATTTATTCATCTAAGCTACTTCTTTGGCAACCTTATTCACAACATAGGATCCCAACATAAAAATGTACTTATATGTAGATTTTCTATCATCTAAGTCTTCTTAGAAATTGACATCTATGTAATCGATCATCTGTAGTGAACTACCACAGAAGACAAAACAATAGTCTTTAGTTCTTAGGTATTTCATTATGTTCTTCATAGTTGTTCAGTACTCTTGTCCTAGGTTGGATTGATATCTTCTTACATTACTGATGGTTTTAGCTATATCAGGTCCAGTGCACAATATAGCATGCATGATGCTCCCTATGACAAAGGCATATGAAACAATTTTCATGTCCTCTATCTTTTTAAGTGGTCTTAGGTGACATTCCTTTAGAGTGAGTGACTCCATGTCTAAAAGGAATGAATCCCTTCTTGGAATTCTACATGCTAAATCTCTTAACTATCTTGTTAATGTAAGTAGACTAAGACAATCCAATTAACCGATTTGATTTATCTCTATAGAGTCAAAGTACCAAGATATAAGAAATTTTCCCAAGATATTTCATGGAGAATTGTTGTAAGAGTCATATTTTTACTATTGTTAACACTCCTAGATCATTCCTAATGAGTTTTATGTCATCTACATATAGAACAAAAAATGCAACATTGTCTCCCACTGTCTTTTTATAAACATAGAGTTCATTTGAATTTTGATCAAAATCAAATTGTTTGAAGATTGTGTTAAATTGGACGTTCCAACTTCTTAAAGCTTGTTTTAATCCATATATGGATCTATTGAAATTACACACCATGTGCTATTGACCTTTGGTAACAAAGCCTTGTGGTTGTTGCATTTAAGTATCTTTAGTAAGATCTTCATTCAAGAACACAATCTTAACATTCATTTGCCAGATTTCATAATTATAGTATGCAACTATAGCTAATATTAAATGAACTTAATAATTTCCATGAGCAAGAAGGTTTACTCATAGTTAATTCCTTTTCTCTAAGTATAATCTTTCACCACAAATTGAGCTTTGTAGGTCTCAACCTTTCCATCAGGGCCCTTCTTCCTCTTGTAGATCATTTGCAACCATTTGCTTTTATCCCAGGGGTGGACCTACAAGAGTTCAGATTCTATTGGTGTTCATTAAGTCTGTCTTAGATTTCATGGCATCTACCCACTGTAGTGAGTTTATGTCTAACATAGCTTTTGTATAAGTCAGAAGGATTTTTCTCACTATTGATGGTTTCTATCAAGTAACTTTCTTGATCATAATTAAAATGAATAGGAGGTTTGGACACCCGAATAGATCTTCTAAGATAGGTATTGGTATCTGGAACTTATAGGTTATCTCCTACTATTCCTGAGTTCTCCTCATTAAGAATAATTTCTTGATGATGATTATTTAGGGTGTAGTTCTCTTCTAAGAAGTGGGCATTTCAACTAACAAAAACTTTTTTTTTCACTTGAATCATAGAAGAGATACCCAATGAAGTCCTTGGTGTATTTTATAAATGGGTAACGACTGATTTTGGATTCTAATTTGTCTGTACTTATTCTTTTGACATGTGCTAAACAACCCCATATCTTAAAGTATATAACACTTGGTTGAAACTCAATTTAGCACAACACGTAGATTGTAGTCTTTAATGTGTGTTCCCAAAAAGATATGAATAACTCTAAGTGGATGAAGAGTAATCAAATTATATCTAATAAAGTCCAATTTCATTTCTTTGATACACTGTTTAGTTGTGGTATAACAAGAGGAGACAATTGTGATATAATCCCATTGTTCTTTATGTATCCCTTAAATTCGTCAGAGAGATATTCATCACCTCAATCTAATTAAAGGGATTTAATTTATCTCTCTAATTGTTTTTAGATTTCATGTTTGAATTCTTTGAACTTTTTAAAAGATCTAGACTTATGTCTTATTAGGTACACTTATTCATATTGAGAATAGTCATCAGTAAAGGTTATAAAGTATGAATGTGAATTACGTGTCATAATATTCAAGAGACCACATACATCTGTATGTATAAAGTCAAGTGTTTCTGTACTTCTATAAGGCTTACTTTTAAATGGCCTTTTTAGTCATTTGTCCTTAAAGGCAAGGTTAACAATTTAGTAGGTTTTCTACTATGAAAAAATCTAGAAGACCATCCTTCACAAATCTTGTGATTCATTCTATGTTTATGTGACTAAGTTGGTAATGTCACAAGTAAGTGGGATTAACATTTTCTCGTTTTCTTTTCATGAAGTTGTGTTTCGAAATTGTCTCGATCACATTTGTTTTTAGAGAAGGGTGAAGCATATAGAGAATACTCTTAAGCTTTTCATAGGGAAGGAATTTGTTATTCAATTTAATTGTAATCTTATTACCAAATAAAATGGAATAAATATCCATACAAACGATATAAACTAAAATAAAATTTCTTTTAAGTTGTGGAACATAAAGGCAATCTTTAAGACTAAGAACTCCTCTAAAAACTAAATATATTGTTCCTCTAGTAGTAGTAGTTGCAACTATTGCATATGTACCCATGTAGAGCATGACCTTATTATCAATCAAACTTTTGCTTTCCTTGAACCCTAGTCGAATGTTACATTCATGAGTTAAATCCCTAGAGTCAATATATTAGGAGGTATCAGTGACACATATTGATTTCTATGACCTTAGTTTTGAAAATAACTTCTTGAGGGATTCTAGAAACTAAGGATAATTCCTATTTTAATGTCTGATTACTTGCAAAAGCGACACTCATATGAGGACTTGTTTCTCTTCTACTTTTTTGGTTTGTTATCCTTTTTTGAAGCATATTCTTGCCTTACGTTTCTTCTTGCTAGATTTTCCTTTTTCAACAAGCATGGCTACTAGCTTGTTTTTTATAATTAGTTCCTCAGTATATTGTTGAGCTCTTGCAAGTTACCTTTTAACTTATTCATGTTGTAGTTGGGGATAAACTGATTAAAGGATGTGGGCAAGGAGTTTAGGATGGAATTAATTTTTGTTTCATCATCTAATTTGGAGCCAATAGACTCTAGTTCATTTAATAACTCTATTATCTTTATGATTATGTTATGAACCAATTGGTTCTTAGACATCCTAGTGGTCATCAATAATTTGAGGACCCATTGTCAAGTAGAATGATTATGCTTCTCATACATGATGTTATTTTGTGAAATTGTGTTTGGATAGAATTGTCCAATGAGGCAATGGTGTAACAATGGGGAAGAGAGTTTTTCTCTTCTTGATCCTGATATTCCTTCCTTCTTGCCTCTGAAGCTCTCTCACTTAGACGTTTCGATGCTTTAGGGTTGGTAATTTTGTCCAATTTCTTTTGATGTAAACACTAGAACAAGGTTGCATAATCAATCCGCGTAGTTGGATCCTTTGAGCTTATTATCATCTAGTAGTTTAGCAAACGGTCCATGTGTCATTTTTGATAAATTGCATAAATGAGTAATTAGTTCACAACCTAATTATTGTTTTATGCCATTAACTATAGAATTGAATTATATTTATGTACCATTTTCATTTGTTCATCTCTGAGACATCCCTCATGCATAGGGCAATTATTTCAATTGCATAACCATATCATTTTTTTTAAGGATAAAAAATCCACTCATGTCTCATGAGTTTCCCCTTTGACCTCCATTAGACAAGGTTCATAACCATTTTATGTTAAACCTTTCTAATTGGTAAGTGCTAATCCATCATATCGGGTGCCCTAAGGTACTATGAGAAAGTCTTCCATTTTAGGATAGACCCCTTCCACTAGTCAATGATGCCCCTATCATCAATGAGACAATTTAACAATTATGTTAGTGAAGCAAATAGCCAAATTTTATGGTGCATATTTGCTAAGGTTGCAACTTGGACCGTATTGTCTTGAACCAAACCCTATCCCAACCCAAAAAAATTGGGTTAGGTTAGGTCGGGTTGATTCTTGGGTTAGGGTCAGGGTTAAAATTAATGAACTCGACTTTACTTTAGGTTAGGTTAGGTTAGGGTTGACCCCTCAAGCAACCGTACCCAACCTGACTCTATAGTACATATTATATATATAGCCCCCACGACATACTATCATGTCTTTCTTTTAAGATAACCACTTCACTTAATCCTAATTGGAAAGAGTAAAACCTTAATAACATATTTTATATTTTTTTGAATATTTTATTCTTTGTCACCCATAGCTTGTTGACCATAAAAGGTCTATCATGAGTCATAATTCATAATAATCTATGGTCATTTTAGACACTTGTTTTACTGAATTTTGTACTAAAAGAACTAGTAAAAGCATCAACAAACAGATATTGATAAAACATAGGATTAATCTATGTGATGAAAGTTAAGTTAAGATTTGAGATTGAGAAGTTCTACGAGATTTTAAGGGATAGGAAGAAGTTTGGGTTGGGACCAACCCAAAGTGACTTTGGGTTAGGCTGGATTGGGTTAGGGTTAAAGGAATTTAATTAGGGTTGGGTAGTTTGGGTCGAGTTAGGGTTAGGGTTGGGGGTTTGGAACTTACAGTTAGATTGGGGTTGGCCTCAACCCGAGCTAACCCAACCCAACTTGCGGCCCTAATCTCTGTCCACCAATTTATACCCTTTTCATGACAATGATGAAAGGCCTTTAGAGATGTCATTCTATAATAGTCTCTATAGTTAGACAATTATATTGTTTATGAGGGAAAAATAATAACAATCCCCAGGTTGGTTTAGGTCAAACCAAAATGGCACCCACTGGCTATCATAAAGTCAGGTTTATATAGGCCCAAATGGGCTAGGGTTTTTGTGAGGTTCCCCTCTTTGGAGAGGAAACAAGAGAAAGGTCCATAATGCTGGAGATCATTCAATGATCTATGACATCATGCCAAGCACTTATGACTCATGTGCAAATCACATTCACATAATATAAATTATCACATGTATCTAATCAAAATCTTTGTAAAACCCAATCCCATTTAGATTAACACACTATCAACCCATTATTGGACCCATTTATTAGATTAAATATGTCTTGGTATATGAGCCCAACTACAAAAAGTAGTTTGGTCGAATTGGATTTTCCAAGTATGGGCAGAATTGGTCCATGTAATGGTCCATCAATCTGGCCTAGGTCTATAATTGATCACTTATCTAGTGATCTAAGGTGTTGTTATCAGTCCCCAAAGAACCCTAGGTTTGGACCATATAGAGTGGATCAAAACTAGGTCAAATTGGCCTAAGGTTTGGTGCCCAAGACATGCACCGAAAACAAAGTCTATGATTGGAGTACCTTCATCCATGGTTCACAATCAATCATAGAAACAATCATCAATAACGAAATTAAAATAAAACTAATATGGCTAGAGGTGTGGTGGTTCAAATCCAATCCAAACAAAACTGCAAAATTTGCATAAGCTTCTCCTTTGCACATCAAACTTCCTTCTCTCCATGCACTGTAATTTCTAGTTGTTTCTTTAGTGAAAATAAGTTGTGAAACCCTAATTCTCTAGTACTTAGATAAAAAAAATATTAGTACATTTTGTCTAAGAAAAAATAATTACAAATCATACATAAATGATGAAATCACATAGTATGCAACGATCTTTCTAGGATTAAAGAATCTGATAGTCGACTATAATAGGAAGGGAGAAATCTTTTCTCTCCTACTTGACTATTTCCTCCTTATCAGTCAATTGATAAGCATATAAATTCAGTTAATCTGAGTAGTCGACATATCTTCTCAGATTAGGAATTTTGCATGCCTTGACTATCACAATTAGTCGACACATGTATTTGGAGTAATTGACTAATTCTCTCAATCTTGGTCATGCATGCCTTTACTCTCATAGTTAGTCAACACATCTACCTGGATAGTCGACTACTTCTCACAATTAGGTCTAATTTGCTTGAGAGTCAATCTAAACACTTGAAAATCTTGGCACGTTTTTCTTAGAGGTTTCGAAACACTTTCATTGGCTTTCAATAAGTGTTTTTCTGACTTTTATAACATGTTTAAGCTCAGGAAAGCCAATGAATCAACCCCAATAAGGATTATAGTTTTTAATGATGACTAATATTAATCTTGTTGAGCATCTATGGAGTGCATCATACAACTAATTTACATTAAGTTTCTAAAAAGATAAAAACAAATATATGCAACTTGATGTAGATTTCTTATCTCCTTCATAAGTTGTAGTAGCATATCAATTTTCAATAGCTCTAGAGCCTTTAGGTTCTTGATCAACATTGATGCTTGATTTTCATAGAGCCTTCTTAGATAGAGAGAGGATGATAATGGTGTAGATTCACATTAAAGTATAGGCAGCCACTCAATAGAGCTTCCACTTCATCAATTGTAGCATTCTAGCTTTTATACTCATTTTGCACAACGAAGCTTACTAAATGGTATATACACATAGGGTCAACAATCCTCCACTTTTTGATGATGACAAATCAATTATAAAAAATAATAATAAAACTAATTAATCTTAATATGAGAGTACTACTCTTCTAGATCATGCTACATAAACATTTAAGTTTAATGATGTACATAACATTCTTAGTCCAACCAACAAGACAATTGTATTTGTCTCTCAATAATAACAAATATCATACAATTGGCCATATCGACAAGCAATGAATATTCAAACAGATAAATACTAATGAGCATAAGGATAGTCAATATAACATAAAGCAATTTACTAAATGGTTTCATTTTTCAGCATATATACCATTTAGCTTCCCGTAAATCATAGAGGGTATTCCTTAAGTATTTTACCCTTTAATGTGATCTCATAGGGACTTCTCATTCGGTTTCCACTTTGATCCTTATTGGATCAACACTCCCGTTGAATCATAGAGGGGACACCTTTGAATCATTATGGTGTAGATGAAATCCCTCCATTCTCATTTAGGAGTTAAGTCTTAATTCTCCTTTTTTATCTAGGAAGATGCATTGCTTCCATTAGCATCTTTTCCCTCATTTCTTGTAATAATATTTCATCATCAATCAAACTTTTTCTCCCCATTTTGACATCAATAAAAAAGAAGGGGGCTAGGGGTAATCATCAATCTCATCATTCATCAAGTATAAAGCATATAATGAGAAAGAAACTTTTTGAATGAGGCTTAATAGTTGAAATTATACCATGAATGGGAATAGTGCCTCAACATAAACTATTAGTATATGCTATTCTCTCATAAATAAATCACATAAACAATATATAGCACAAGAGTAAGGCATATATATCAAACAATTAGTTGCATTTTTCAAATTATACGAACTGAAAATATTGTCATCATGATAATAATATAAATAATTAAACTAAGATGAGAAGTAAATCACCTATAACATATCAAAATTTTCATTTGGACCAAGTAATTCATCCATCAAAGGTCCACTTTACTTGTTCTATCAAGGAGAGAGTGCCTTGACTTTCATAAGCATTTAGATTCTCTAAGTAATATGCTCTAGAGGTTTAAACTTTAAAGCTCTCACTTTTGCAAATGCATTTCTTAAAACATGGCATCATTCTCCCTCTCTTTCCTTCTTATCAAAACACATAGGTATGCAACCATGATGAGAGAATATACATCAAATCATTTGGATACGCCCACATCGTATTTGCTAATTGATTTTGGAATTGTGTTGAGTTCTCATAGATTAGCTCTAACAAGCGCCTCTTAGCTTGTTTCTTGGGACATGTTGAGTTGATTCTCTTTCTTTTTACCTTAATCTCATGGGTTGAATTCCCCATTTATCTCACAAGTATCAATCATATATATTTGAATAGGCTTTGAGGCATAGAGAAAATCATAGTTTCACAATAGTTGGGAATCCTAGGTTCATATTCATCTAATTGTAATTCAAGTATGCCAAGTCCAAATGTTTGGCTAAAACAAGCTTCCTCTTACTTATTATTTTTTGGGATGAGTGAATTTGATCCCCTTGTGCCCTTGATCTTTTTGGGCAACTCATGATTCTCTCTATTTTTCTGATAAGGAAATTTCACAGAATGTTATTATAAATAAACAATTTTGAAGCATAATTAGAGAGATACATCAGTTGGAATACATTTCTAAGTAACTATAATTGAGTAAATGTGAGTCTAGCATAGTCTCTGGCAACTTGAGACAACTTTAACCTTCTTGGCTACTTACATGAGGGATAGACATAGGCATTCAACATCATGAGAATTTCCTAGGTCTACTAGATTACCCAATGAATGATTCTATTTGCAGACATATCCTTTCATCTTTCACCCCTTATGTTTGCATAAGGAGGCACATGAGGTAGTAGCTAATGGATCATTGTTTATTCACTCCAACTAGGATAAATTTCTCCACTGGTGGAAATAATTATCTCATCTTTGTCTTCCTTCAACATTTTTAGTTGAATGAATGGGTGATTTTGAACCTTTTTGTGCCATCTTGTAGCATAGGAAACCATTCAAAGAATGTGCACCCTTGGTCCCACTTAGTTTTGGCACAAATACATAACCTCTTTCCTTTCATCCTTGAATTTCTAGATATCCATACACTGCATGGCTCCCTTTCCATAAGGGCACATCTTGAAGTCATCGATCTAGCAAAATAATTTGCATTCATTTTGTATGTTTAACCATTCATGACAAACAATGAACTTCCTACTAGTGCAATTGGCTGCCTGATAGCAATGACCTTTCCCACATAGGCATGTGAGTTCTATTTGTCTAGAATTCATCATTTTGATTGTACTTCCTTTCTAACTACCTTTGTATTGCATTGATTACCCTAACCCTCTTCTTATACTATTTTCTCGAGTAGTAAACACTAACAAGGTTTTCGGTCAACTCCTTGGGTGTTGGTCAACTAAGATCCCTAAGTAGTCAACTATTTGGGCTATTAATCAACTTTGATTTTTGACTATGATAGTCAACTGAGAAATCATATTAGTCGATTACTTTCTTCTATTGGTTAGCAAATTGTTCATCATCACAAACATGTGTTGTGATCAAGACCTACATGGCCTAGTGGATTGTACAACCTAGATTTTTTCTTTACAACCTATTTTATGATTAGGTCATTTGGATTCTTCCTGAAATAACAATAATATGCAGTATGACCCAATTTGCAATAGTAATAGCATTTAGCCCTTGATCCGTTTAGGGTTCAAGCTTTCATAAAATTAGTTTTGTGAATCCTATTGACGATGGGAATAACTTATCCTTCTCCCACCATACTTTAGCCTCTATCTCCCATCAAAATAGTTTCTAAAGGACTTGGAAGACTTCTTAACTTTACTAGGATGACCCATTAAAATTAACTTTCTATTAACATTTCTAGTTTTTTGAATTGGGGATTGTCATAGAGTTTTTCTAATTTGATTGCATTGCCTTCCGTGGACTAATCTTCATTTAATTGAATCATTGGAAGACAAACTTATCTTTCTAAGGAGTTCATCATTTTTTGCTCTTAATAATTTATTCTGCTCAGAAATGATTTGAAGGGAAGTTTTTTTAATCTATCACTCTCATTTCTTATTCACCATTTTTAGTAGATTTAAATCAAATGAACTAACTCAGAGTATTATTCTCTCCATTTGATTCATCAGACTTAGCTTCTAAGCCTTATAAATTTTCCCTAAGCCCTCTGTTCTTAATAATTATTCTTTTATTTATCTCTATCAATTCTTGAAAAAGCATAAATTAAATCATTCTCATTAAAATTAGAATGTAGAGACGGGGAATTAGGACATACCTCTTCATCCTTAGAAATAAAGCACAGATTGACGTGTTCCTCCTCTAATTCATCATCGCTTGAGCTTGACAAGTGGTATTTAGTGCCTTCTTCTTCTTCTTCTTGACTTTGGATTTCTTCTTAATGTTTGAGCAATATTATGTAAAGTGCCCTTCTTGCATTCATGGAAAGTAGGCTTCTCTACAAGCTTCTGAGTAGTGGAATTCCTTTGCTTCTCAAGAACCTTATGAACTCTCTTAAGAGTTATGCCATGTCATCATCATTATCATTGCTTTCTTCAGCTTCATTCCTCTCTCTTGTAGTAGACTTGAGGACAATGTTTTTGCTCTTGTATCCCTCTTCTTCTTATTTCTCCTTTAATCTCTTCTCATAGGTAAGAAGAGACACAATCAGCTCACCCATTGTCGTTGAACTTAAATTTCTAGACTCTTGGATGGTTGTTACCTATTTCCCACTCCTTAGGAAGAGATCTTAATATCTTTCTCATTTTCTCTTCCTTAAAGTAGGACTTCTTGTTGACAATATTTGTGAATCTTGTAAACATGTTAGTGATGCATTCTTGTGGCTTTATCTTGAAAATATCATATGCATGCACCAAGATACTAATTTTGGACTCCTTAACCAAGCTAGCTAATTCCTTAATGGATAACTTCTAAGTTTCTTCATATTTTTGGGTTGTTTAAAAAGTTGAGATCCTATTGAACTCATTCTCGTCCAGAGCATAGTATAAACAATTTATATCTCTAGCAATGAGAAAAACACTTGTCATCCTTTGTCCACTTTCCTTTCAACCTTGGTCAAACTAGGGTTTTGGGAGAACTATTCTTTGTGATAATTGTTCTCTCAATTCTCCTACATTCTATCTTATATAGACTTGGACACATAGAGTCCTAAAAGGGGTTTATTAGATTTCTAATTAAATTAGAATTTCTCCAATTAGTAATAATCTTAACTAAATTAGGACCATGAGAGAATAAGTCCAACTACATATTTTCCTAGTCATACTAGGTGTGTAACTAATTAAATTAGTCCAATTTGATCTCTTGAGTGAATCTCCTCACCTCTTTAACTAGTCAAATTGACCTAAACCTTGCATGGTGTGGACCCACTAAGTTCCCAAAATAAACTACAAGGGTTTGGCCTTTGTATTAAAAATACATTAGTAAAATTACGGCTATTCATAAGAAGGCCCAACTCGACCAAATCGACCAACCCAGACCAACTCAACCCGAGTCGGTCGGGTTTTCATCAGCACGGGTTGGTTTAGGGTTGTGCAAATTCTTAAGCCGATGATTCAGGTCGGTTTCAGTTTTCACACAAGAAAACCGAAACCGACCCAAATTGAACCGACTTAGTTCCTAGTTCAAACATGAAGTTCCAAAGCCCATTAGGCCACCTAGTTTTTGAATGGTTGCAAGAAGCTTTGAATTAGTGAATAGTGATTAATGAACAACTTTTGTGATTAACTTTTCATTTAAATTTTATCATAGGAGATTGCTGAAATGATGTTCAATTTATGACTGTTTTTAAAATTAGCAAGATTTTATCACATGGATGAACTTAGAACCGAAACCGACCCAACCCAACTCAAACCGATCAGGTCGGTTTTGCTTAACACTGAGTCGGTTTAGGTTTCTATGTCAGGTAACCCGACCAGGTCGGGTCGGTTGGAAAAACTGTAGTAAACTAACCCACCCCGACCCGTGAACAGCCCTAGGTAAAATTCAGTAGTTGGAGCTAGTGGATCGCCTACCCAATCTAATTGGGCCTAGAACTGGCCCATCACTTAAATACAAGTGGAGTTTGGTTTTAGCCATCCTATGAGCCTAGACCTAATGATTTAATTTGAGAAAAATGCCCATCAGGTTTTAGTCCAAGAAAACATTCACTCTTAACCTCTCAGCCAATAACATCACACTACCCATACAAAAGGACTTCTTCCCTAAATAAAAGATACAATGCCACACCTTCTTCTTAGATGAATCCTCGACTTAAAACCAATTTTCAAACACAAATAAACTATTTATAGATATAAGTACATTTTGAAAACTAATCTCAAAACCAAATTGAAATCCATTATTTGTGATTTTAGGTTTCCATTAGAGAGAGTGTAAAGTAGAATATTCTCTTTGTTTGGCAAAGTGGCTGATTCTATCACAATGACCACCCACTTAAGTGATATTCCAAACTACTCCAACATACTTAGGTATTTAACCTTTGATGGATCTCACTGATTAACATATTAAAAGCAACAAAGTCCAACACTTAGTGTATCATCAAACTAGGGATTTAGTGCAACTTTCTAGTCTCTCTCATCTATCTCTAAGGTCCAAGGCATAATTACAAATGATTCTTGTTTAGTGTTTCAAACACTCACTCATTGTACCTTAGATCTAACCCTATCAACTGAGACAAATTTTCTTACCAATTCAATAGCACAATGGTGTTAGCCTATTGGAACCCAATATTTGCTCGGTCCTTTCACCTTACCTCTTTATACCCTCTTTTAAGACCCCCAAAATTTGAAAAAAACATAATCAAATCATCCTGAGAATTGCCAAAACCCAAAATTTCCTCTTTTTAGTATAAGTTGCACATCAAACATCAATAAACTCTAATTAAAGAGAACATTGAGATAAACATTTGATACTATATAAGCTTCAATATCCCAATCAAACACAATCCTTAGACTTAGGAAACTAAAACTTAGTTATACATTGAATTTCATGACCAAAATCCAAAGATCCATTATTTTATCATACTAACATTTTTTATGGTCCCGATCTACACAATATTCAAACCTTGACCTCACAAAATCAAATCCAATACATTCATTGTTCCAAGGATACCAAGATACGATTAACCTCAAATCTCACCTCAAATTTATGGAAATTAACCATAATATTCACAAAATTCCATTTTGACAACCTTGGATGAATAAACTAGACAACCAAGATTAATAAATTCATTTTCAAATCTGAACCTCCCACCTAATTCTTCATGTTAATCTATCCTACACACCAAATTTCAATTCAAATTTTCTTTGTTTAACTATCTAATCAACAAAGGTTCCAATTCGATGTTCATGATTAAATCACACAAGAAATTATAACCCAAGCAGCCAAACCACTCTTATTAATTCCAAATTCTTCAAAACAACCCACCTACCCAATTCCATCCTTAAATTCCTTTGTTTCCTTCCAAAACAAGCAAAATTCTATTCTAAGCCTTCTTATTTGTTGATAAACTAAAAGCTAAAACCTTAATTTTAACCAAATCAAAGAGAAATGCTTCACAAGAAGGAAACGTAGACTATAAATTTTTTTCATTTGAAAATCATTGGCTATTTCCTGAAAATACTTTCTTAAAAGAGGATCCCAAGAATGTGCTCTAATCACTTTATAGTCCCAAGGGACACATATCCCAAATGGCCAGAGAAATAAATGGGATCTGATTCCCAAAGTCACACTAACCAAAGAATATTCTAGAATTTTAGTCTCATGCATGTAATCTAGTTCCCGTCCACATCTATACATAGTGAGACTAGTCTCTCTCACTCTAAAGTCCAATCCATCTTGACACCAAGTTCTAGTATCACCCTTCCCTACTTCCTAACACTCTAAGCCCATCCTTATTCCTATTTGCTTACACAGGATTTTAGCAGTACTGTTGGCTGGACCCGGGCCTGAGCTATAGCCTTTTATTGTAGGTGCTAAGCCCAGGCCGGCCCATGATCACCCCTACATGAAAGTTGAAATTCCTCCCAAATAAGCATTCTAGATGAGGTAAAAGATAAAACTAACTAAAATTCTAACACTTGGGAATTTAACAAAACAAATCACATGCTACTGTCTTGGTCTTCTCACTATCCCCGCCCCACTAAAGACCCCAGTCTGTGAGAGAGGGGCCATGGGCATGGGCATGAAGGGAGAGAAGGTCTCTAACAGAGCACGGCTGACCGGCCAAGGAGTGACATGAAAGCCAAGATCGTCTTCATCGTTGAGGACAAGGAATGGATAAAGGCATCAACTGTGAGCAGTCTTGTTTGTCGTGGAACACGCACGTGGACTCAACCTCCTTCTACCTGCTCAGAAAAGAAACAAAGGAAAACATGGACATGACCACTCCCAAAGGCAAAGCTGCTGCAGGCTAGCTGCACTCCAAAGTCCAAACAATCAGACTCTTAACTTTTCATCAAACTCATCCATTCAAAGGATTAAAAAAAAAGGAAAGAAAGTTCAGAGAGTGGATAGAAGTGATGTGACAGCCATTGACAGTTTTCAGGGCTCTCAGCAATCTTAGGCCACACCCTCGTTCACACATGCACCAGAGACCTAACCCCATGCATCTGTTCAGACAGGTTCCACCACCCATCAATCAAATATTAATGCTCCACATCTGTCTCTCTTTCTCTCTCTCTTAAGCTTCTCAGACTCCTATTTATATGGCTTCGAAATCCCATCCCCTCGCAAGGAGGAAAAAATAAAATTCTTTCATTTGGGCTATTAAGCATGAAGGTCATTTGTATCATTTTTTTCTGCCTTCTTACAGCTGCTGCCTTATATCTTTCATCCATGAGCAGCAGCCATGATTCTTCTTCCTCTTCTGTTGAAAGATGGCTTGCAGGAAAGCGGCATCGCAAAGAATTAAGCACATCAATGTCAGACAAGCGAGATGAGGACTGGAAGATGAAGGTTAATTGATTGACAGTTTGAAATTCCATCAAACAGAATTAGTTCTCTAACGCGTCCTTTCTACTTCACTTTTTTTTTTTTGTCAAAACTGCAAGTGAAATGAAAGAAACTGAACTCTGGTTAATGCAGGTTGTTAACAAAGAGAACATCCAAGAAGGTTCAACCGAAAGAGACTGCCGGGGAGATGATGATGGAGATGAGCTGGTTTACCATGTTGACTATCACGGTGTGACAACGCATCCTACTCCAACATCTCCAAAGCATCCATGAAAGGCCATCCCTGAAGTGGGTTCATTTTGAATTGATACAGAGTCTATTGTGTATTGGCTTCATGATATCAACATATAATTTGGCTATCCATACTGTTATATTCAGTGGTTTGAGCTGAATTCGAAACGCTCCCAAGTGACAAAATCTTGGGTTTATCCCCATAAATTGTCACCTGTTGAAATGCATCCAAGGACAGAGAAAGATATCTCCTCATTGTTAAACTCTGCTGAGAGCTTGTTAGCTTCTATATATTATCAATTTCCTCTCAGGACTGGCAAGATTTTCAGACTTTTAGAACTCTTCCCTAAACACAATCAAGGTCGCAGATTCAAACGCAAGGCCTGTATTCTCGAGATGAATTTGAAAATCTAATTAATTCTAGGTTAGATCTATGGCAAATTTTAATGCACCACAACATCATTTCTTTTTTTTCATTTCTTTTTAGGGTGATGACAATACCAAATTTAAATCAACGCAATGCAAACCAAAAAATTTAGGGTTTAGGGTTGGTTTGAATGTAGTGTTAGGGTTGGAAAATGCAATTAAATTAAGCTGTTATTTAAGTCAGGTTAGGTTAGGATTGATGTCTTGTGTGACCCGACCCAAACCCGATGTATCACTTTGGTAATTATATAATCTTGTACATTTTGTATGATACGACGGTGCCATCTGGCTCGGTTGGTAAGATCTCTGGCCAGCAGAGACTTTATTTTAAATTTCATATTAAAGATTCAAATGAAGATTGACAAAGGTACTAGCTAGGGAGGAGGATCATTCTCTCAATTTGCAAAGGTAGACACTTTTGTATATCAAAAAAAGTAGACACATTTAATAAATTTAGCAATTGAGTGAGCAACCCTGTTCACAGATGAAAAGTTTTGATAACTTCTCTCATATCCATCATCCATACTTGGTAGACAAGACCAAAGGGGAGATCGGATCTGCTCCTCACAGAGTGCGCCTCACTACATGTTTTGGTCATGCATCTCTTGAACATTTCCCATGAATTAAAAATTTATAAGTATGAGATGTTTCAAGTGCACAGCTGAAAGGTGTTGTGAATTCAGTGTGAGGTGCACTCTATGAGGAGCATATCTGAACTCACCAAACGGTGCTGATAGGAGAAGGCGATCACGCTCAATCATAATCAACATCCATCACCCACTTCTAGTAAATTTGGAAAAGTAAATGGACTTAGACATAGTATCACTTGCTAAGTATGAAATAAACAATAGGATTATGCAATTAGCCATCGCATAGTAGCATAATGAACTTTCTTTGCAACTCTACAACACAATTACATGGTAGCATAGATGGAATGGTAGCACAATAGCACGGAAATCATAATGAACTTTCTTTGCAACTTTACAACACAATTACATGTCTCATTTTTGTCGCAGCAAAATCCTATGGCATTGCATCATACCTCAATCTTGTATAGTGAGACAGTATATGCCCTTATTTCCAAATAGATTGATGTGTATAGACAATTCTATATGAAAAAATCAGTACATTATTGTTTTATGTTCAAATTGGTTCGTTTTTGTGAATTATTCCTTAAACTGGACATTATGAGATTTTTGTTAGTTTAGAATGTTCTCAACCATTAGATAGACTTGGGATATATATCCTAATAAGGTTGACATTAATGTACTACTGAATTGGTGGAACAATTTGTCTTAGTTACTTGGGTTAGACCCCAAGCATAGTCAATGGGTATTTGGAGGAAATATTAAACCTGGATTAATTTCTAATTATTCCTTGGACCTTGGAGATAGATGGAAAAAATTGGAAAGTTGCACTTAACCTTGGACTTGATTATAATACTACACTACGTCTTGGACTGAGTTGCTTTTGATATGCCAATCAGTGAAATCCATCAAAGACCAAATACCTAGGCATGTTGAGGCAATTTATGAAATTACTTGAGTGGGTGATCATAGTAATAGAGTTGGTCCATTTGTCAAACAAAGTGAATATCAGGGTTTACACTCTATTGAAAACCTAAATTGCTGGTAGTGGATTTTAATTGTTTTGAAATCTAATTTGCAAAATGTATTTATATATTATATTATTTTTAGAAAAAGATGTTTGCAAAAGGATTTAATCTTAGGATCCATCCAAGCAAAAAGTATGATACTACATTTTGTAATCAAGGAATAAGTCATTCCCTGTGAATAGTGTTTTGACTATTAAGGGATGATAGGTTAAAAGTAAAAGACCATTAGAGGGTTGATAACCCGATGGGCTTTATCTTACATAAATCCATTATCCATGGATTTTCATAGGGTGATTGAACCTAAGGATCTCTTATGTTTAAGTATTCGGCAATTGAACTCATGTTTATTGGCTCAAGGGTTTACTACCATTAGGTAGTAAATTCGACCTATCCCTTTTTGGGAATGGGCTGAACCCATGTGGACTTGTGTGAGACCTTTATGGGTCCCATGCCACTAAGTATCCATGCAATATCTAGAGAAGTGAACCATTAAAGAATATGAGCCTTAGGCTCATCACTAATGAGATTAGTTTAAGTTGTCATGTGACATAAATCAGATGTGGGTATGGATATGGACAAGTCCTGATTCAAACTTGATTTGGATCAGCTCCTAAAAGAATTAGGAGAGTGCTCCATATAAGGGGATAAGAGGGAGGGGGCAAACCATTCTATTCTCCCCACTCTTTTTCTTTGTTTCTCTCTTCCCCTTGCATCCTAAAAACCTAGTTTGAAGCAGCCATAATAGAAACTAACTCATCAGTCCTCTGCTGTAGTTTTAAAGAAAAACATTAGAGAAGTTAAGGTTCACATAGGTACAGCATTCCAAGAAGTTTGGAGCTCAGTTTTTCTGACATTGCATTGTTGAATCAGCTTCACACATACAGCTGCACCATCTTTAGTTGGAGGCCGATTTGGACCAATATTGGGCGTGAACTACCACTCTGGGAGTTGCATTCTGTGGACTTATCAAGTATGTTCAGTTTGAAATTTGGTTTCAAATCTAATTTGGTTCAATGAAAGATTAATCCAAAATTTCAGATTTCAAAATACCGAGAAACTAGTTCTCAAGTTGAACTAGAATTTTTTTTTTTTTTTGGCCAGCAACTATAATAGTTTGACCATGTTTAATCAAGCTTTCAGCCCTTCCAGTAGAGACCATCATAAATTCTATATCATGCCTTTGTCCTAATAGTGTGTATCACGATTTATCATAGCTCCACATAGTCTATTATCCAGACAAGTTTTTTTTTTCTTGCTCCATGGGGTTACACATCGGGGAGCAGCCCATCCCCCTCTGTTAACCCCCCCCCCCCCCCCGGGGCCAAAAAATTAGTACATTTTGCATTTGTAAAATATTTTTTGGTGAGAAGGAGAAGAGAAAAGATGAATATAAAGGGTGGTTTGTTTTATTTTATTATATAATATAACGTCTATGTATCATTTGCATGTATCTACTTGCACAAATATGACAATGTTCATTTATAACAAGGTTTGGAATACTGATATGATACGATTGCTTTTTTGTTGTATCATATGCTTATCGTTCCTTATCAACCACTACACATAGATATAAAATGGCATTAACCACACGATGGCAGAATGGATTTTATTAATAATTTTCAGTTTCTCACCTCTAAAGCATTCATCTTTATCTAGGAAGCCTGTGGAAAAGTTCGTACCTTAAAATATAGATTGAAATCTCACACCAGAAAGGATAAAGAATGTCATTAAAAAAATCTCTTCTCAAAGGAGTTTGGGTGCAAGAACAAGAAGGTCTTTTTAATTCGTTTTTTTTTTTTTTCATTTTATTCATTCAATCCTTTAAACTTGAATAGATCTACAAATAAGGTTGCGTAGAGTAAACAAAAATAGTTTGATTTCCTTTTAGATTTATGATGTTTTTACTTGAATCATTACATCTATAGGTCCCAAGAATTGAAGTTTTCAAAAATTATAAAAATACTCTAAATGATATTGGGGGAGCAAAAAGCTACAAGATGGATTTATTAATGATCTATCATATACCCACGGATCCTCTACAATTTATGTTAAGAAATAATTTTCTAATATTTTGGTAAATTATAAAAATAAAAATATAAAGCAGAATAGTCATTTTAATAATTAAAATTTATGAATTACAAATGATTTATGTTCAAATATATTAAATAATTGTCTTAGTAATACTAAAATAGTTACATTTGATTTATGTTCAATGACCAAAGTATCAGTAATCTTGGATATATATATATATATATATATATATATATATATATATATATAGACTTTGAAAAAACATGGATATGGTGGAAAGATATAGATATGCTAGGATACATTAGGAAAATTGCAATAAGTCATGCAAATATATTAATAATACTAAATTGGAGGTTAAAATAACCACAAATAAGGTATAAATACATAAGAAATGCATCTTTTAATAATGGTACATATGAAGAAATATATTAAAATTAATATAACAGGATATGTTTATATCACACCATTTTATTAATAAATAAATAAATCAAATTCTCAACTATTTTGTAAATAACATTTTGTTTTCTGTAAATTATAAATGTGTTGTTATTTAATGTAAATTAATATATTGATTAAAAATTTATAAAAGTATATAATCTTAACTTAAAAATATATCATGTCCATCAAGATTTCTAAGATACATATCGTATGCAAATTCATAAATCTTAACTACTAAAATAATTATTGTTATTAATATTGTATTTCTATAAATTTTTTAAGATTCAAAATCAAAATTTTATATAAATTTGGATTTAATAGATTATTCATTCCATAAATGCTTGTAAAGACTAATTTTGAAGATTATTCTTTTAAATTTTAGTTGAACATAATTATTTATTATTATATTTGGATTACATGTAAATGCTAAATTAAATAAAAGTTGTTTTTTTTAATAGTATGAGATGATAAGTTGGTTTAGTGATTTAACAACATATTTTGGATATAGGTGACTTGGGTTCAAGTCATACTACCCTTGGATTCATTTTTTAATAAGAGATTTATGGTGCAAATTTTGAAGGTAAATCCCATAAAACTCCCAAAGTTTTCAAAAAAAAAAAAAAACCTTTAATCCTCCCCTCTGTTTTCCTAAGTAGCCGACCCAAAAGGGGGTTGAATTGGGTGTTTAAAACCTTTTCCCTTTAGTTGCCTAAAGCCTTCTAATTAGTATCATTGTAGTGATAAGAAAAATGAAGGTCGTGTGTGCTATGTGAATTCAACAGAATAAAATGCAATCAAACAATTAATAATAAACAGGAAAGTAAAGATTGTAGAAAATATAAAGCACACAAAGAATTTTTATAGAGGTTTAACCAACCCTAGCTATGTCCTTTATTCATGACCCTTCTATGATTTCCACCATCACAAACCGATTGAACTTCCCAAGTGCCAGTCAAACCTTTACAACCCAATAGGACTTCCGAGTGCCTATCTAAACCTGGATAGATTTTCCAGGTGCTATCCCTACCAACACTGATGTCCAATTCTTGGAACACCTATAAATTACAAACGGTATAACAATGAAAGCAAAAATACAAATGCCTCTCAATAGGCAAATATGAATAAGTACAAAGCAAATAATATCATATGCAAGAAATGCAATACAATTTAGCTCAACACATAAAGATATTCCCAAATCTCTATGAGAAACATATAAGCCATAATGGCTAATAAATTTTCTCCCATACACTGGTCTAAACTTAAAGAACCCTTCTCTTTTGAAAACTCTTGCTCACAACTGAAGCTCTCAGTATAGCAAATATTTCTCTTATCAAGTACTTGTTCATCTCAACTCTCAAACATCATTTCATAGATGTTGAGACTAAGTGACTGCCTGAGAGACATTGGAAAAGATCATACTAATCTTTGAAATGTTGGAAAATAATCTCTCAATGAATAAAAGGCTTTCCGAAAGAAGAAACTAGTTATTGAGCCTTCAAATGGATCATTTTGATTGCAAGTACTTGACCAACCCCTCAAATGAGTCAACTAACAACTTATGCCAATTCTTGGCTTTTAAAAGTAGTTGACTCATCAGAGTGTTGTAGTTGACTCATGAACAGTGACAATGTATTTTATGCTTTGATAGTCAAAAGTAGTCAAGTCATTAGAAGTCTGTAGTTCACCATGAACAACTGCACATACTTCATGCCTTGGCTATCAAGGGTAGTTGACTCCTTACTATTTAGAACCTTAGAACCTAACATGATTTCATTCCAAAAGACCAGAGGTTGTTACCTTAGGTTTCCAAAGAAAGATTAAATAAGTTTAAAATCCACGACCACCCAAGAACTAGGCCTGATCTAACTATTAGTCTCTAAGATTCAAGTTAACCGAGATTGGTCTTTAACTGAACTTATAGTGTGCATCCCAAGAATATGATTTACATCAAGTCATAGACATAACATGACACAATATGAACTTGGACTTAAATAATCTTCCTTTTCTTTCTTCACCTCATGGTAGCCAATGTTATCTTTGGAGAGATTTATCATAGTTGAGAAATGCCCAATGTTTCCATAAATGACTTTATTTATCTAAAATTTGTTAATTTTTTTTAGCTCAAATGAAACAACTGCACACTTAGCACAAACCATTAGTACATTAGTACATCAAAATACAAGGGCCAACACCCTCAACTTTGACCTACCCTTAAACCTCTCCAAAATTTTGGGGAGAAAGAGACTTATAGACCCCTTTTGTTACTTCACCATTAAAATCTAACAGTCAGAACATTCTAGTTATTTCTTTAAATCTTTGTGCAACAAAAATTAAAAATAACAGAACCTTGAATAACCAAGATCACACCCATGGTGGTGTAAAAATCTCTAGTTTTAAAAACTATGCAATTGCATACCTGATTATAGGTCGATTTACAAGTTGATAGCTTGGAGACTTTTCTTGATTCAAATCTATAGCCCCACAATTGTTTGGCCTCTAATGCATTCCGAACGAAGCAACAGTAGAACACAACTCTTAGATTCGACCCAAGAAGAAAATAGGAAGAGAAGAGGGTTGGGTGGCTCCAAGAATGTGCTAGCAATCTGTAATTAGGGTTAGGTTTAGCAAAAGTATATTTTCTAACCCTAGGGCTGCCCCTTCCTATCTTATAAAGAGTTATGTTCCTTTTCATGTTAGGAGAGTTTATCTCATAACTTTTCTCCTTATTACAACTAGATTCTCTTTATCACTTTTTCTCCTTATTACAATTAGGTTCCCTTTAATTACAAAGAGGTCCCAGCACTAGACACCTCTTAGTGAGCATGCCCTCCCTCTAGGAGTGGATTCGAGCTGAGTCGAGCCGAATAGCTAGCTATTCGAGCTCGGCTCGCCAAAGTAGTATAAGGCTCGAGCTTGGCTCGAGTCAAAAGCTTGTAAGATTGAGCTCGACTTGGCTCAAGCTTGACTTGAGAAAAATGTTTTATAAAAAAAAATATATATATATAAAAATTTTTTTATTTTATATTTAAAAAATTAAGAATTATAAGAATTAGTTATTATTATATATAAAAATAAAAATATTATATATAATATTTTTATCATATATATTATTTTCTATAATTTTATATTATTATTATTATTATTATTATTATTATTATTATTATTATTATTATTATTGTTATTATATGTATGTATGTATGTAGTTATTCAAGCTCGACTCGATTAATAAACGAACCTATAAATTGGTTTCGAACTCAGTTCAAAGATCGGTTGGAGTTGAGCCAAGCCGAGCTTTTCATGAGCCGATCTTGAATAGCTCGGCTCGTGGCCACCCCTACCTCCGGCATACTTTGTCTACATTTTGCCCCTTAATGTATGTGATGATCTCTTAGGTTCAACACTATTAGGTAGTGGAAAATGATGCCAAACTACTTTAACATCCCAGATAGAAATCCTTCTAGTTGAATTGAATTAAAATCCCTTTTAATTCTCCCTTGAATGTGAATAATGTGCCCTTATTCATAGGGGTTCCATAAGTCATGAGTGGCAGCTAGTAATATGTCATAAATTCGATCGATTGAACCTTTCCATCTACAATTACCATATAGTAGAATCCTTCTATCATACAATGCCCATGTTAACAATACGTGTACATAGAGCCATAGGGGATTTTTTTGTCTATGTACATCTTTTATTTTATTTGTTGGGTCTCCCTAATCTAAATAGTAGAGTTGACATCGCGAGCCTAACATTTTTTACACCCAAACTTTTGTTTCTCTCTTCCTCCCTCCTCTTCTTCCTTGTCTCCTCTCTCTTTCCTATTTTCTCTTGATTTCTTCCAAGCAAACAGGGTGTCAAAGAAAGAACCTTGGGTCTAGAAGTAATTTGATCAAAGGTTCTTTGTCTTTCATATTGTTTCT
The DNA here is from genome assembly GCF_056320005.1 of Nelumbo lutea. NCBI lineage: Eukaryota > Viridiplantae > Streptophyta > Magnoliopsida > Proteales > Nelumbonaceae > Nelumbo > Nelumbo lutea. The sequence goes on from NC_142691.1 coordinate 33,223,249, forward strand.
TTCCAAATGAAGGTGGCGTTTGATAACACTTTTTAGACATCTGAAGTCTGAAAATGTTACTTTTCAGATGCCACCTATGTTTAGGTTTGAGCCTAAAAAATGATATAAAATGCAATTTTAGGTCTGAAACCATAAGACCCAAGCTAAGCACTGAATGCGGTTAGGTGCATTTCAAACCTAGCTGAAAGTCTAAAATATCTTCAATATTTTTAATAATGACATATTATACTACTATTTTAACCCAATAAAAGCCCCATTTGATCTCTCTCTCCCTGTCTACCTGCTACCGTCCTTGAAACTCTCAGTAGTGGCAGTTAACACCCTTGTCTTGGATTTCTCTCTCTCTCTCTCTCTCTCTCTCTCTCTCTCTCTCTCTCCCTTGTCTTCCTACAACAACTGCTACAACTCTCAGCAACGGCATTCTAGTCTTTAGCCACTTGAGCCATTCAAATTTGGCCCTATTCATCTTGTCGAACAGAACCCAAAACCAGCGATTGTCAATCTCCCTATTCTCTCTCTCTCTCGCTCGCTCTCTCACTTTCTTGTTCTCTCTCTCTCCTTCTCTCCATTTCCTCTCCTCTGTTTCTCTTGGCAACATCCTCAACCACCACTCGGCCTCTCTGCAAGTTGCAGTGGTGACCATAATCCTCTTCTCTTCAACTCCTCTCCATTTCCATCATCACTATCTCACGTTCTTCTCTCTTCCTTTCATTCTTCCACTCTCCCCCGTCATTGCTCCCTCTCTATAATTTATCTTCCTCGAACCAATCATTGTGAATAGAGCATCACTGACTCATCATTCTTTCCTTCCCTTCCTTCCCTCTCCCTCTCTCTCTCTCTCTCTCCTCCTTGTCTTCTTGCAACCGCCGCTACAACTTTCAGTATCAATAGTCCTGTCATTAGCCACCTAAGTTGTTTGATCGAATCCACTACAACTCTCAGGCGTTTGACCACTAGTGTCGCCTTCACCCCTACTCTTCCTCTCTCTCTCTCTCCATCTCTTCTCCACTCCTAACCATTTTCATTGTTTCCGCCACATTCTTTGCCTCTACAACTAATGTAAAATAGAAAACCGCTATAAGTGATGTAAAATTAATTATTAATTATTTTAGTTTTTATTACTTATTAAATATTTTAATAGTTTTAAGATATTAATTTACTAATTATTAAATATTTTTTAATAATTTTATTCTTTCTAATTTATTCTTATTATAATAAATTATTTTTTATGAAATATTGTAAATTGAACTCAAAATTACCAAATAGTCTATTTTAGGGGTAAAATAGTAAAATCAGGGAATTTCAAATGCCGAAGGGTTGGTCCAACACAAACAACCTTATCTTTTTAGAGCCTCTGAGAAGTATAAAAACATCTAAGCATCTTTTCATATTTCAAACACTTTTAATATCTTTTTTACTTTTAGATTTCAGATTTCAAGTTTATCAAACGCCACCTAAATACAGGATACTCACATCAATTAGTTTGAGGGGACCAAATATTTTTTCTCTCTTCTTCTTTTGGTTGTGTGCCAAGATAGAGTTTGAGATGTGGTGACAACATGTAGTGAAGGTTTTTGAAGTGTGTTGCCATCCTTTTTTGTGGATCATGTGATCCTTGTACATCCATCAATGTTCCAATGCCTTGTGCATCCATCATGTGATCCTTGTGCATCCATCAATGTTCCAGTTTATTTCAATCCTATAACATACATTTTGGGAGAGATAAGTTGAGACTAGTTGATGGCTCATTCTTCACCATATCTGGTCAAGGAACCATCTCTCTCTCCTTTGGCCTTATTCTTTCTATTGTATTACATGTACATAAATTGCCCATAAACTTGTTTCCTGTCAATAGAATTACAAATTCATTGAACTTCTTAGTAACCTTTTTTCCCTTCTTTTTATGTAATATAGGAATCAACCTTGGGGGAGACAATTAGTAGATGTAGCATGGTCGATGGTCTCTATGTGTTAGAGAATAAAGTTTGACTTGCAACTGCAAAGTTTATGAGCCAGTCTAGTATGAGTCAAGTTTATTTATGGCATAGTTGTCTTGGTCATTTGTCTTTTGAGTTAATAAGAAACTTATTTCTTGAATTATTTGAGCGTTCATGTCATAGTTGAAATGTCAAACTTGTTAGTTGAGAAAACATTATAGAAATGATTTTCCTTCAAAAGTAATAAAGCTAAATTTCCTTTCATATTGTTCATTCTAATTTTTTGGGCCCTATTATTTTACCTTCTGAGACTAGCTTTATCATCTTTGTTGATGATCATCCTAGATATGTGTGGGGTGTATCCAATGTAGTTGAGAGATGAAGTTACAAAATTTGTTAAAGAATTCTAACATATGATATTTACCTAGTTTTAGACTACATTTCAATTTTTCTAGTCTCACAATGCCAAATAGTATTTCCAATTTGACCTCACTAAGTTTTTTACCTCACATGGATCCCTTCATTGTAGTTCATGTGCTAAAACACCCAAACAGAATGGCATTACAGAAAGAAAAAAAACCACCACCTTGAGGTTTCTCATTAATTGTTAATTCGTATGAATGTTTCCAAATATTTCTAGATGGATGTTGTTTTATATGTTGCCACCTTGGGTGTTGGAGTACAAGTCCTTACATCAACTCTTCTTCCCTAGAGCTTCCTTGTTCTTTGTCCCTATGCATGTATTAGGTTGCATTTGTTTTATTCATAATCTATCTCCTTGTGGTAACCTTGACCCTTGTGATATTCTATGTGTTTTCTTAGGTTATCCTTCTTCTCAAAAGGGTTACTAGTGTTTTGATCATGTATCTAGGAAATACTATGTATGTATCAATGTGTCCTTCTTTAAGAGTGACCCCATTTTCTTTTTTTATTTCTCCACAAGGAGAGAACATGGTTGATGAGAAACATGGTTCAAATTCAATTTCCTCCTCTTCCTAATCCTCCACCATTCTATGTGTTCCTTTGTTAGCAAAAAGGCCATCCAAGTTTGGAGGTAGTAAAGCAACTTGAAGTTCTGTCACACGGCCTAAGAGAGAGAAAGAAAAGTCAGTGACGCTACTTCCCGGTAACACTGACATTATTGAAATCTCTAGGCACGGATCCTTTTAAGCCAAGTACCACCATCCTTATTGATATTCCTAAACCCATTAATATAGATAATGTCTATTGTTGATGATGTTGACATTCCTATTGCTAAAATAAAGGATTTCAAGTCTTGTTTTACTAATTAAGTATCTCATTTCCCATTTTGTTTCCTATGAGAACATCTCACCCCCTTTATGTGTCTTTTTTTTCTTCCATTAACAGTGTTCTTATCCCTAAGAATGTGGTAGAGGCTTTGTTGGTATTTGAATGAATAGATGCAATAAAGTAAGAAATAAGTGATATACATAAAAATGGTACATGAAAGTTAGTGGACCTTCCTAATGGAAAAGATTCAGTAGGACATAAGTGGGTATTTATAGTGAAACATAGAGTTGATAGCACATTGGAAATGTATAAAGCCAGGTTGGTGGAAAAGGGGTTCACACAAGTGTATGGTGTGGATTATGTAGTGACTTTTCCCCTATTGCCAACATGAACTAAATTAGATTCTTCCTTTCATTGGTAGTCAATTTTGACAATGACCTTCACTAGTCAGATATCAAGAATGTATTTTTGAATGGTGATCTAGAAGAAAGGTATATATGATTCAATCTCATGGTTTTTATCCTAAAGGCAATGAGAAAAAAGTATGAAAACTAAAGAAATCCTTGTATGTCCTAAAAGAATCACCAATGGCTTAATTTAGTAGGTTCCATCTAGTTGTGTAGTGGGTCAATTTTAAGTAGTGCCAGTCTGACCATGCATTATTTGTGAAGGGGGGCAAGGTAAAATTGTAGCTCTAATAGTGTATGTTGATGGCATAATAGTTATTGGAGATTAGATAAGTGAAATTCAAAAGTTGAAGAAGTTTTTGAGCCATTCAATTTGAGGTGTAAGATCCAGGTTCCTTAAGGTATTTTTTTAGAATTAAAGTTGCCCACTAAAAAAATGGGGATCTTCATTTCCAAAGGAAATTCAACCTAAATCTATTATAGGACCTAGGTAAACTGAGAGTAAAGCCAGTTGATTCTCCCATTGACCATAATCATAAGTTGTGTTATTGTCAAGGTGATACAATAAAGAATGTGAAATAGTTCCAAAAACTTGTGGGAGGGCTTCTATATTTGTTTATGATTAGAACCAACATTGCATATGCCATGGGTGTTCTTAGTTAGCTCATGCATGCCCCAAAGACTACTTACAAAAGGCTCCATGTAACTGCTCTATTGTGAGCACCCAATTGATTTAGGGCTCACTTCATGGCTTGATATTCATAGAACCTCCACCAATCATAATGATAGACAAGGGAGTTATGGGCCTCCCATATCCAATAGGTCAAAAGAAAAGACTTACTACACCCAAATGGCCATTCTATGTATCTTATGGGACGGAGAGGGAAGGTATATTAGGCACCCCTCTACCTTGATTCAAGTATGATAGCATTCTACAATTAAAACATATGTAAAATTCTAACCCCTCTCACTTTAGCATGCATGTCTTGGAATCTCCTAAAATATAACTAATAACTCATTTAGAATTACACTCTTATGGTCCTTTCGAAGTTTCTTTTTAGATAAAAGTGAAGTAGGGCTCTCCCCTCCTCTTTTTATCCAAGAAGACCTCTTACAAGTCATACCCGTTTTGAAAATCCTAGGGGGAAGCAAAGAAATTGGAAGATCTCCTCCCAACTCTTTTTTATTCCCTTCCTAGGTCTTCTACTAGTGGATGTTCCTAGAGAGGTTGTTCTCAACTCCTACACTCACTAGAAGATTCACCTTACATGAATATTTTAATAAAAGAAGATAAAAAAGCAAAGAAACATTTAAATTAAATATGAAATTAAATAAGAAAACGCACAGGAGAGATGGAGCAATAACCAAAAAACAAAGACTATCAACACAAAGAGAATTCAGCTATGTGATAGGCTATAACAAAAGCGAAATCCTTCATGGAAACATAAGATGTTTCTATACTATCTTGCATATAACAAAAAAAGACAAGAGAAACGTGGCTTAAGAAAAATCGAGTAAGTCATTTAATAGCACTAGAGAGAAGAAAAAAATAAGGAATAATGCTAAATTGTCAATAAAATGGATTGTAGCTACATATCTTTGTTGTAATTGTTTCACAAACACTCCAAGAGCACTACAAGATTTTGTTGACAGTTTTGTTATGGAGGGTAAGGCTTTTGGAGGAAGAGACGTTTAAAACGTTGGAGGAGACCTCAGTTTTGGTATTTCTCTTTGAGATGAAAAGAGGGCTGCCTCCAAATAATGAGAACCAAGAATGTCAAGGACTCTTGCCTTTTCTATGCTAGAGAGTAAAAAGGAATTAGGGCTCTTCCTTTTATAGAAATAAATGGTGGTAGGGCCAAAATATCTAAAAAGAGTTGGGGGTGCCCTAAGGTTTTCAAAGAGAGGGCATGCCATCCAATGTTGAGGTTTTAAGAGGGTTTTACATCGGCTATCCAACGGTTAGGGTGTTTACATGTGGTAGGGATTTTTGCGAATTTCAAAAGTGGGGAAGAACCTGAGAAATAGTTTAGGAGAATATGAAGAGATTGAGGAGCTATGGATGCCCAAGATTGAATGGCATCCCCCCATGAAAATCTAACGGTGGAGATTCAAACCCAAGCTTGCTAAGGTGTGCCTTAAGTCCTAGGGGGAACCAATGAAATTCCTAGAAATGGAATCTTGGGTTTTTACAAGGGTAGGAGTATTTTTGCATAAAATTTTTATGGAGGGGTATTTAGGTGGGGTCAATCATTTGGAATCGTATGAAGTGTTGGGGATGACTAGATCTCAAGGAAACAGAATATCACGTGCCTCAACCAAGAAGATTGCACCAAATAAAATCTTTCTTAATAGAGGGTAAAACAGGGAATTTTGCATTAAAATTTCATGTGTGAATGATCAAGGATCTCAAACGGTGATAGTGGGATTTGATAGTCTTAAAAAGTGTATTGTGATGATTATCTTTAATTAAGAAGTTTGTGGCTAATGAGAGCAATCAGATTAAAATCTTCTTTAGGTGAAGGGTAAAATAGGGATTTTTAGGTCTAAAGTTTTGACAAAAAAATATGACTAAGGGTCTCTAAGAAAGGGAATGGTGAGGTTTCAGGGTAAAATAGGGATGTTTAGGTCTAAAGTTTTGACAAAAAAATCTGTGATTTCGAAAGTTGTGATTAATAGAGCAACGGAATCAGAATCTTTTTTATAGGAAGGCTAAATAGGGATTTTATGGTCTAAAATTTAACAAATGTGTGATTGGGAGTTTTAACAAGGGAATGGTTAGGTTTCAAGGTCTTGGGGGTCGTGCCACAAAGAGAATCATTGACTTGGAGAGTCTTGTCTAACTAGAGCAATGAGATCCAAATCAATTTTGTAGAAAGGGTAAAATGGGCCTTTTTAAGGTTTAAAATTTGATAAATGGGTGACCAGGAGTTTTAAAAAAGGGAATGGTAAGGTTTCGGGGTCTTAGGGGTTATGCCATGAGGAGAATTTTTTATTCCTAATGAAAATAGTTTGATTAGAATCTTTTCTATAGGAAGGGTAAAACGAGGATTTTATGTCTAAAATTTGGTATATGGGTATTTGGATGTGTAGAAAGGTAATAGTATAGGGGTTGTGCTGCAAATAGAATTTTCGACTAATGGAGCGGTTGGACAGGAACCTTTTTTGTAGGAGAGATAAAATGGTGATTTTAGGTATGAAATTTGGCAGATGGGTGATCAGGAGGTGTAAAAATGTAACATAAGGTTTTGGGGTCTTGTGAGTTATGCGGCAAAGAGAATCATTGATTTAGAAAGTTAAATCTAATGAAAATTGTTGAAACAAAATCTTTTCCACGAGGGGTAAAAGAAGGATTTTAGGTTTAAAATTTGGCAAATGGATGATTAGGAGATGTAAAAAAGAAATGATAGGATTTTGTGGTCTTGGGGGTTGTGCCACAGAGAGGATTTGTGATTTTGAGAATTGCGGTTAATGAGAGTGGGCAGATCAGAATCTTTTAGGAGGGTAAAAAGATGATTTTGGGTCTGAAATTTGATAAAAGGTTCATGAAAGATCTAAGAAAGGAAATAGTGAGGTTTGGAGGTCTTAAGGAGTTGTGCCGAAAAGATGATGTATGAGTTTGGGAGTTGTGGGTAACGAGAGTTATTATATCATAATCTTTTCTAATATTTTCTGCAGGAGGGGAAAAATAAGGATTTTAGGTCTAAAGTTTGATGGAAGGTTGACCGGAGGTCTTGGAAAGGGAATAGTAAGGTTTATGTCTTGGGAATTGTGTTACAAAGAGGATCTGTGATATTGAGAGTTACGGTTAACGAGAGTTGTCATGTTGGAATCTTTTCTATATGATGGGTAAAACGGAAACTTTGAGTATGAAATTTGGCAAACAGATATCTTAGGATGTTCGAAGGTAATGGTTGGTGTTTAACATGTTCATGATCAAGCTGTTGTGGAAAATTCATGATCCAAAGGTTTATACCTGATGTAACGGTTTTTGGTCACGTCGGTTTCTGGTCACGTATCATTATTTTGCTAAGTACTTCGTCAGCTCGCCTATTCCCAAGTGGCTTGTGACTCAGAGGCTGAAGTGGAGTTCCCTGGTGGTGAGCTACCTGGTGGTGAGCTACCTGGTGACGAACTGTCTGGTGGTGAGCTACCTTGATGAGTTTCCTGGTGGTGAGTTCCTCGGGGTTGTCAAGTTGGTGCCTATGTCAGGCCGCCAAGTCGGTGCCTAGGCCAGGCCGTCAGGTCACGCCTGGGCCAGGCTGCCAGGTCGCGCCAGGGCCAAGCTGCCAGTTCGTGCCAGGGCCAGGCTACCAGCTCGTGCCAGGGCCAGGCTACCAGCTCATGCCATGGCTAGGTCGCGCCAGGGCTAGGCTGCCAAGTCGTGCCAGGGCCAGGTTGCGCCAGGGCCAGGCTGCTAGCTCGTGCCAGGGCCAGGCTGCCAGCTCGTACCAAGGCCAGGTTGCCAGCTCGTACCAAGGCCAGGCTGCTAGCTCGTGCCAAGGCCAGGTCGCGCCAGGGCCAGGCTACCAGCTCGTGCCAAGGCCAGGTCACGCCAGGGCCAGGCTGCCAGCTCATGCCAAGGCCAGGCCACCAGGTCACGCCTGCGCCAGGCCCACCTGTGTCGGGCCGCGCCCATGCCAGGCCACGCCTGTGCCGGGCCGTGCCCGTGCCAGGGTAGGCCGCACTTGTGCCAGGTCGCACTCATGCCAGGCCGAACCTGGTGAGACACCATCAACTTAGCAAAGGCAAGTTGTTTCCAAAGTGGTCCCAAGTGTCAACTAGTTGTTCTGAGGTGTCAAGTGTCATAATGCCATTGGAGGGCCAAATCCGCCCTCATCATTTGCCCACCACTCCCGAGCTGAAAGTAACTCGGCGAAGGGAGTAGATTTATCCTTTTGGCCCATAATTCGACAAGCTCGTTAGCATTGATTCAGTTTCTTAGGCTCTGGGAGCTGCTTGGAAGTGAACTTCCCCTAAGGGGTTGAGGTCTCTGCCAATTCGGCACTAGAGACCTTAGGCTCTGGGAGCGACTTATGGTCCACTCTTGAACTTTTCCCATGCCGAAGAGGCAGTTGGGTCTTAAGCAGTATTGTGGCCCTTAGGCTCTGGGAGCGACTTATGGTCCACTCTTGAACTTTACCCATGCTGAAGAGGCAACTTGGTCTTAAGCAATATCGTGGCCCTTAGGCTCTGTGAGCGACTTATGGTGGTCCACTCTTGAACTTTGCCCATGTTGAATAGGCAACTGGGTCTTAAGCAGTATTGTGGCCCTTAGACTTTGGAAGTGACTTATAGTCCACTCTTGAACTTTGCCCATGCCGAAGAGGCAATTGGGTCTTAAGCAGTATTGTGGCCCTTAGGCTCTAGGAATGACTTATGGTCCACTCTTGAACTTTGCCCATGCCAAAGAGGCAACTGGGTCTTAAGCCGTATTGTGGCCCTTAGCCTGTGGGAGCGACTTCTGGTCCACTCTTGAATTTTTCCCATGCCGAAGAGGCAATTGGGTCTTAAGCAGTATTGTGGCCCTTGGGCTCTGGGAGCGACTTATGGTCCACTCTTGAACTTTGCCCATGCCGAAGAGGCAGCTGGGTCTTAAGCAGTATTGTGGCCCTTAGGCTTTGGGAGCAACTTATAGTCTATTCTTGAACTTTGCCCATGCCGAAGAGGCAGCTAGGTCTTAAGCAGTATTGTGGCCCTTAGGCTCTGGGAGCGACTCATAGTCCACTCCTGAACCTTGCCCATGCCAAAGAGGCGAATGGGTCTTAAGCGATGAGGAAGTCTTTTATCAGTCTGTCAGTTCGCACCTGGGCCAGGCCGCCAGGTCGGTGCCCGTGCTAGGTAGGTACATGTGCCAGGTTGCCAGGCCGCACGTAGGCAGTGCCAAGCTGCCAGGTTGCGCGTGGGCCACGCCAAGCCGCCAGGGGGGCGGGCACCTTAGAGCTATGAAGCGAGAGCTTCAGTTTCTAGAAAGGTGAGGACTTAGCTTTCTAGGAAAAGAGGACTTAGCTTTGTAGGATGAGAACTTAGCTTTTTGTAGCGTTTCCCACAAACGACACCAATTGATGTAACGATTTTTGGTCACATATCGTTTTTTGACTAAGTACCTCATCAACTCGCCTACTCCCAAGTGGCCTGTGACTTAGGGGCTGAAGTGGAGCTCCCTGGTGGTGAGCTGCCTGGTGGCGAGCTGCCTGGTGGCAAGCTACCTAGTGGCAAACTACCTGGTGGTGAGCTACCTGGTGGCGAATTGCCTGGTGGTGAGCTCCTCGGGGTTGTCAAGTTGGCGCCTATGTCAGGCCACCAAGTCGGTGCCTGGGCCAGGCCACCAGGTCGCGCCTGAGCCAGGCTGCCAGCTCGTGTCTGGGCCAGGTTGCGTCAAGGCCAAGCTGCCAGCTCGTGCCAGGGCCAGGCGAACTGCCTAGTGCCGAGCTGCCTTGATGGGCTTTGTTGCTCTTTTAGAGGCCTGCAATGAACCAAATGTTAGAGGACCTGGGATGGCTAACCTAGCGAGGTCACTCCGATGCCTAAGTTAGCACTTAGTGGAGATCTGAGAATGACATTAGAGAACGAGAGAGCCAGAGAACAGATGTTACCCATCCTTTCTTTTTGCTTCCCTGGGGGTGAGGTCTTTATATACTGGAGTTCTCGGGGGTTAGGTGGAGCAGTTCCTGGATTCCCACTATGAAGGGACCTGCTTTCGTGTTAGGTGGGGATAAAGCCACCAACTGGTAAGGTTGCCCATTTCCGCCTGACTCGGGGAATGGGTGAGCTAATTTAGCCGTTACAAGTCACAATCTTGTAAAATGTGGGGTACGGTGGTGAGCTCCTCGGGGTCGTCAGGTTGGTGCATGTGTCAGGCCGCCAGGTCGGTGCCTAGGTCAGGCCGCTAGCTCGTGCTAGGGCAAGGTCGCGCCAGGGCCAAGCTGCTAGCTCATGCCAGGGCCAGGCTGCCAGCTCGTGCCAGGGCCAAGCTGCCAACTCATGCCAGGGCCAGGCTACCAGCTCGTGCTAGGGCCAGGTTGCACCAGGGCCATACTGCCAACTCGTGCCAGGGCCAGGTTGCCAGCTCGTGCCAAGGCTAGGTCGTGCCAGGCTGCCAGCTCGTGCTAGGGCCAGGTTGCACCAGGGCCATACTGCCAGCTCGTGCCAGGGCCAGGTTGCCAACTCGTGCCAAGGCTAGGTCGCGGCAGGGCCAGGCTACCATTTCGTGCCAAGGCCAGGCCACGCCAGGGTCAGGCCACCAAGTCACGCCTGTGCTAGGCCACGCCTGTGTCGAGCCATGCTTGTGCCAGGCCGCGCCCGTGCCTGTGCCAGGTCACACTTGGTGGGACACCATCAACTTAGCAAAGACAAGTTGTTGCCAAAGTGATCCCAAGTGTCACCTAGTCGTTTTGAGGTGCCAAGTGTCATAATGTCATTAGAGGGCCAAATCCGCCCTTATCAATACCAATGGAGATAGTTAAAATAGAATGATGGAGGGAAAACGATAGTGAGAAGGAGATAAAACCTAGTACATGGGGATCTAGTGGTATTTGGGATAGAGGCTATGTCTTGGATTTGGTGCTTTCGATCATCGAGGAATGTCAAAACGGAATCTGGGACTGATGATGGGTGAAATGATGGTAGGGAGATATGAAACTTAGCAAATGCAGATCTAAGGGTGTTTGTGGTCCAAGGAATGAGATGGATCTTTGGATCAAAAGGGCAGGATGAGAAATCTAATGGCTTTATGTGTTTGAAGTCATGTGGATCAGCTAATTGTGCGCCTCAAGTTGGAATTTTGGGTCTACTCGAGGTCAAATGAGGGAATTTTTAGGTAGAACTTGGTAAAATGGTAAAGATTTGGGTTAGGATGAATGAAATAGTTTGATTGTGTTAAGGATGTGGAGATTGTTAATTTTAGGTTTGGGAAGGATTGCAATGTCAAATTCTCCAAAATGAAATCTATGATGGATGGATGACAAGACTTTGGAATTTAAGGGTGAAATTCAAGATGATTGGGTTTCTTGGGACTTTAAAGAGTGACGAGGTGTGATCATTTATAATTAGTAGTGGTGATGGGGCATAATCGGGACCATCAGATGGAACTTTCTTTTATTTAATGATGGATATGAGGGTTTTCAAGTTGGCATTTAGTTTCTTAGGGTTTTAAAGTCTTCTGAAAAGATTGGTGAGTTCTAATTGGGCATTAAGAGTGCAAGAAGTGGGTTTGAGAGAGGATTAAACAAAAATTGAGTGCTGACATCTATTAATGGATCAAGTTCAATGAACTTGTTCTCTAACAAGCACCTACATATTTGCTTTAGTGTCTCTACCAAGTAATTTGAGATTAATCACTCCACTAAGGCAAACATAATATATGCTAGTATATTCGGGTCATCAAAGCCCTCTTGATGATCCTCGGACGAGCATATCTCAAATTCTAAACACACTTAAGAATACGCCATCTTAACATAGATGCTTTAAAGTGCAATATCAAAAAACATTAATGACAAAAATTCTCTTTTATTTACAATTGTGAATAGTACAAAAATCCTTTCTATAGTGCCACACTATTGGTTTTGTCGCATATGACTAACAACAAAAACCACTAATGTCATGGATTTAAATATATTATAATGTCAAATTATCAAAAGTTTAATAACTAAAATACCCTTAAACCTTTAACAAAGAACTTTTAACCAAAAAATATACCCTTAAATCTCTCTTTACCAAAAAATGGGTTTGTTTGTACAGTAAAAAAAATAAAAAACTAAAACATATTTACTCATGTTAACAGTTCAAGGGTAAAGTTAGAATTAGTATGAGCATAACAAACATTTAATGCCTATCTCCAGTTAAAAGTAATGGAAGGGGTCTATAAGTCACTTTATTCCCAAAAGTCTATTCAAGGGTAGGTTAAAGTTGAGGGGAAGTTTAAGGCCTTCCTAGAAAATAGCATATGTATTAAGGGTAACATGGGTCAGGTTAGTTCTTTTCCAAGGCAGGACCTAGAAACTACCCTGTAAGGGTTGGAACCAAAACCTACCCTACCAAAATCAGTTTCAAGGCTAACTCTGACATCTTTGTGGTTCTAGAGTCCACCCATGGAACCTGTTCTTTTTTTACTAAAAAAGTGGAACATGTTCTTAAGAAAAATTCCATAACATTAAGAACCAGATCTGATGGCTATATATGTAGATTTTAATATAGTACTATATGTTATGCTTTTTAACATTAAGAATTATAAATGCTACATAATTACATAATCACAAATTATATCATTAATATATACTATTGATTAGAAATCACAATCATAAAATGTTTAAACTTGATTTTAAATAATAATAATAATATAATATAATAATATAACAATATAGTTCAAAACTTATATTACCTTTATTAATAAAATTGAGTAATTTAATTTGTAGATTATCATAATATATTAATGTATAATTTAAAATTATTATAATTTGAACTTTGTAAATATTACCTTTTACATTACTTATTTAACACATTTAAATATTATATTGAAGAAAATTATGATTCTACTTAAGTGGCTTAGTGGCAAATGAGACCATCGATTTTATAAACATGATTGCTTGCGTTCAAATCTTTATATCTTCAAAGTATTTTTGGGTTATTTTAAGGCAATTTTGGTTGCAAGGTTGGTTCCACCAAGATCAACCAAGGCTAGTTCCACAAAACCAATCAAGGATGGTTCTCCAAGTTAGTTTGGGTAGGGTAAACTCCAAACCCTAGAACCGGCCTAGATGGGGATCAATTCCAAGTACTTAGAACCAGAACCTACTTGGTAACAAATTAGGTAGGGCTGGTTCGAGGTAGGGGTGCAACTTGGGTAGGCTCAACCCAAGGTTGAACCGGCCTAGCCCAACATTTTACACCGGCTGGGCTTGGATTTTTTGTCCTCAGGCTAGGCTCGAGCCCAAGAAATCAAGCTTTTCTATTTTTCAGGCTAGGCCCGGGCCTAGCCCTTAGGTAGCTCGAACTTGGCCCTAGCCCAGCCCAACTATACACATATGTATATATATGTTCATTACACGTACATACTTATATATATACATACATATTTGTATATAATATATATACACTTTTATACATATTTTACTTATTTACATACATATATACATAAATATATGTATACGTACGCGCGCACACACACACACACACATATATAATTTTAGAGTGGGTTCTTTGACCAACCCAAGCCGGTCCGAGCCTAACCCTAGTTCATCAAATTACAAAGCAGGTTGGGCTCAGGTTGAGATAATTGAGCTTGACCTCGGGCTTGTTCTAGGCTCAAGCCTTGAGCCCAAATTTTAGGGTTGGGCCTAGGTCAACCATAAACCCGGCCCAACCCGCCCAACTTGCACTCCTAGCTCGAGGTTAGTTCCATTCAATTCCAAATAGAACTAACTCATTTGCTCACCCCTAGTATATACAATGTGATACAAGGTGATACATATCAACACTATGAAAAGGTATGAAAATGTAGAAATGTGGCCTATACCCACTCTTGTAACTATGGATATTGTTAATCTTATGTGTTTTGATGATAACAAACTCATTGAGAGTACTAATGGTGTGACTAATTATGTAATTATTTTAAGAAAAGCCTTTTTGAACTTAAACTGAATTAAAACTAAAATGCTAAACAAAGATGAAGCATAGGCTTTATTGAGTTAGGTTCTTGAGATTTAGGATTTCATCACCAAACTCTCCAACCATTAAAGCTTCAACCAATCAGGCATGATAAGGCTACTGAAGAACTTAAAGAATTAGAATTGCTCTTATTCATCATTTTCTATAACAACTCATTGAGGAGGAAGACTGCAATAAGTTGTTTTCTAATTGTGTTAATTTGTAGGCACTTGATGTAATCAATTGTTTAGATGTACTCTCTTGCTGCTCAACAAGATTGAACTTAGGTTAGGAAACCTTACAGGCCATTGGCTAGAATAGGTTTGGCTCCTAGGTTTTATTGGACTTAAAATGAGTTTTATAATTTTAAAAATTTGTTTTGAAATCCAATGGAAAACATCTTAAAACTTTCATGAAAATTTCCAAAGTCTCTTAGTGTTGGATTACCTAGGCTTTGTAGTATAGTCGACTAACTGTAACAATTGAGACATGGATTGGTAGGACTAGGAAACATAGTTAAGTACCCTAAAAGGAATTCAACTACTTGTGACAACCAAGGCATAAAAATGCCATGGCATGGACAATTTCACAAAAAATGTAGTCAATTAACCCAAAAAAATTGTGTTGAAAACTGATACCAAACAATTTATAAGAGGAACCAGTTGATTGGGGGAGAAAAGAAAAGATTGTTCCCTTTATCAAATAAATGATTAGCAATTTTGATAGTTGACTACTTCGAAGAAAAAAATTGAAAGTTTAAATTATCTAATGGCTAATACCCTCTTTGAAAAGCCTTTCATCAAGTTGGAACAATTTTAAATTGTTACAAAGAATAGGATAAAAAAACCCTTTAACAACTAGAAAATGGTCACTTGCTCTCAAATCCTTTATAAATAGAGGACTTTAGCTTGATTAAAAATGAAAGTAGAGGAATCAAGAGAAAAACAACCAATGCTTTCTTTGTACAAAGTATATAGTTGTTTTTCAAAGAAAGCAAGTAAGCAAATGTTAATTTTGTTGAAGAGATTCTTGAGCTTCAATAGTTTTAGAGATGAGAAAAGTTGAGAAGCTTTTGAGCTTGTACAATCTCACCTATCTAATGTAGATTTCTTCATTAAGTTGAGCATCTTTAGAGAAACTCTTGCAACTAAATTAGTTTGAACTTGTATTGTTATATCTACCTAAAAAAGGTTTCTTGTTGTAAACCCGTTACTATGCTATATTAGTGATAGCTTGTGAGCAAGTAGGTGGCACCTCTATTAAGTCCAACTACAATGTCTTGTATGCACCTGTAAGTCCTTCTAATTAAGTCTTATTATAACTCATAAAGTCCAACTAGTTAAGGTATTATAAGCACCCCTAAAGTCCTATTGAGGGTTTCCACTAATCTAGCTGATTAGTGGAAACCCTCAATAGTGATCTGAGGTATAACACATAGACAAGATTGTGTCTTTTATGTATGCATTTTATTTTCTTTAAGTTATTATAGTTTCCTTGCTTACTAACTTTATTAACATTCTCTATTAATTGCACTAACTTGATACTCGTATGGTGTTGCAATCATTGCACTTATTTTGTTTATTTTTGTTAGATCTACAAGACACAAGATCTCTTGGTGTAGTTCTTATACTACTAACCATACTAACATTACTAATTGCACTGATCCTTTGGTTTAGTAGTTCGAGTTTTATTGCTTATGAACATCTTCCAACTTCTAACCATTTATTCTCACTAACTTACATTTACCTTTACATTTATAGTTGTGCTTTTATTGTTCATTTATTATTCAATTATATCATTTACTTTTAGTAGTTAGGTTTGTCCATAAGATTCCATTAGCAGGTTAACAATTGCTTGAATCTCAAATTGATATTACTTGTGTTGGTCTGTAGATGGTCTCAGCTACATATTGGTGGTTGGTCCTCTCTCTCTCCAACTACTAATCTACGCACACATCACCCGTGCAACTACCACTTACTTTTCCATTTAATCTACTTTTAGCTACCCTTTATATTTTGCAGTTCAATGTTTATATTTATTCACTTAACTGCATTACCACTAACCCAATAGCAGGTTGTGCATTTGATTGTTATATTTCATTTCAATTACTATCTTCTCATTAGTAGTTATTTACTTCTATTGTGTCATATTTGTTTAACTGCTAACCCCTATAGCTCCTGCTATTATACTGTTAATTTGTTTCTTGTAGCTACAACTATTGATTCAGCAAAAAGGTTAATCATTGAGAGTACTATATCTTGACTAACTGTTGAATACACTGACTAAGCCTTATTTCGCTGTCTTGTTTGAACTAACAGAAGGCTTAGCTTCAGGTTTAGGGTGAAGGGTTCTACACCCAATTTGCTTTTATCAATATTAGGTTTTGAAACTTTACCCAATTCACTCCCAACTTGGGTAAATCCATCAGTCCCAACAGATATGATATGCTCGTATCAGCAACATCATATTGATATTTTGATCCATGTTTCTATTTTGGTCTATTAGATTTTTAGATCTTTACATTCTAATGGATTTAATATATTTTAGATTAATTATATATTTATGTAAGTATTAATGAGCAATTTAACTTACAAACAATAACCTATTAATGGCCCATAAAATTGATTTTAAAATGCAATATAGCCATTAGCCGGTACATCAAGATTAGATGATTCTTGTCTTAAATATTTAGTATGTGTTAATTGTACATATTCATATAATTCTATAAACCACTTTAACTATATGTTTCTCATGTATTTATGCCCTATTCATGGTAATTTTGAACCTAGAATTTAGTGTTTGGGAATTATAAGGACTTCATTGATGCATTCCTACAAATTGTAATAAACACAAACAAACCACTATGCCATATTCAATTGTTGATTATAATTATATGTATTTTTACTCTTAAGCAAATATGTTTCTTCTTAATGGATGCTCATTATAACTAATGTTAAAATTGAATATTAAAATTTATATACTAACAAATATTAATAGAAATTATATTGATTTTCTGAAAATTAATACACATTTTACTTCTTCCATTATCTTCAATAATTAACAATTTGTCCCTATATCTCACATTTTAGATAAACTATTGAGGTATGGATTTGTATGTTTAAATAACTTGTTTCCTTTACAAGTGTTTAAATAAAGGACCATATAAATGTAACCATGCATCTCTTGATTTTTTGTATCTATATATATATATTCAAATGTATCCCGAAACATCTCTTAAAATTATCATTCCAATACAACTTACGTTCCAATACTTTGAACCTTGATTGTACCCAAAACATGAATGTGTATCATAAAATTACCTTGTCTTAAGTTGAATATCATAAAATTACCGATATGATTCTTGGTACCAATATTTTGAACCTAGATTTATCCATGTGGTTGTAAATTTGGCAGTTGTTAAATCTCAGGTAGCACATCATTGGGCAATGTTGCTGACACCTGAACCAACCTGGCCCAAGTTGCACCCCTAGCTTCAGCAGTCAATTTTCAATGTATAGCATGACTGCTGAACCTAGGGGTTTAAAACAAAAGCAACTGCATCGTGGGAAATCAGTAAAAACAAGATAACCATTTTTTATTGAAAATAATAATACAAGTGTTTTCATAATCATTATCAACTCAAGTACAATGCAAAGATAACATCCCAGACATGTATTGCTTTCTGGTTTTCTTGTATTTCTCAAGCACCTTGTTGAAGCTCTGACATGCGTCCTCAAATGAGATGTCCCTACAGAATTTAGACTTGAGCTGCACAAATGCATCTTCTACCTCCATGTGTCTATATGATATGTAGTCTCTGAATTCAGTCAAAGAATAATTCCACTCTATTTCATCATTCATCTCTCCCAGCAGAAAAAGGTGTTGTATCCATTTCATCTGTTTCCAAATATCTTCGTTATTTCCAATGGCTGCTTGTACCCTGTTAAAAACTTCCAAATATCTCGACTCCCTGTCGATTTTATTAATTACATAGCTGAACATTTTTCTATTCAGATCTAAAGAGTGGAGGGGAATGGCAGCAACCATGCAAGTTTTCCGGAATTTAGGATCATGATCTCCAATTAGCCTGATTGCAACATGCAACATATATACCGAGATGAAGTTCAGTGTTCCCATCAAAGAACTAGGATCTGGGGACCTTTTGTGGTTGTGGTTCCAACAATGAAGAGCAACATGAGCAAATCCCTCCCACCTGTGACAAGCCAGAACTCTTTTTAACATTTTGATGAAGATGCAGGATATCAATCTCATATCGCTTCTAGCTTGATCACCTCAAATCCATGTAATCTAAAATCAGAAAAATGAGAAAAACTAAAATGGCCAGGTCAAAAACGTAGGGCAGCTCATGTAATATTACACTGTTTTTATGATGCGACATCATCTATATATATATATATATATATATACATGTAATATTACACTGTTTTTATGATGCGACATCATCTATATATATATATATATTAGTGGCAAAGCTCACTGACATGTGAAGTGTCCAGGACATGTCAGTGAGCTTTGCCACAGACTGGGCCCAGAACCTTATGTTAGTGTCAACACCACCACATATCCATGTAAACAAGTTGAAACGAAGATGTGCAATCCCATGTGCAATGCAGGGCAAGGAGGCATAAAAAGAGACGTGCCAATTGATACTGCATTTCAAATAAATACTAAAGCATGTCGTGTGCACCCAAAAAAGAATACAACAAAAATAAGCCGTAATCTTCTTGTTGACTGAAGACCGAGAAAAAGAGACCAATAATTGATACTGCATTTCAAATACAAATACAATGCACACCCATCCTTGCAGGTGTATAATCAAGGTTTCTTCCAAGTACAGGCAACACCATTGTTTTCCCACCTTCTTTCTCTCTCTGAATAGGAAACATCTACTTTTCAAGAAATCCCAGCAATAAAAAGTACAACTGCATTTAGTTTCAAACAATGTAACCACTGGTAAGTTCAGTTTATTACAAGGGCCCAAGGATAATGTCAATCAGAAGAAGCCAGATAAGCTCAAAAAAAATAAGGGTTTTCTTTTGACTGCTGTCATGATTTTATTAATCACAAATTTTAAAATAGACATTTAACCCGACAAGGATGCAACAAGTAGGATCCACCCAGTAGAGTTTCCTCATCAAATTGATCATCTGGATTCACGAGCATGTGCAATAACCCTGCAGTAAACACCTGTTGCCACTACAGTGGCTTGTGCTAAAAAACATTTGTCTACTACAAAAAAAAAATTCATAAACCATTGATTTAAAGCAGCTAAATCTGTTAGAACCAACGAACCAGAGAAATGGGGAAATTAGACATTCTAACCAGCATCTGAAGTATCATCTAGACGATTACCAAAAAAAAAATATCTAGAATTGACCAAGCAACCAATACAGATTTTGGAGGGCTATCACTGACACAACTGATGCAGGTTAAACCCAAGCTTTATACTCTGAACCCAACTTAATGAAGGACAAAATAAATTAAAGGACAAGCAAATGGGGAGCAAAGAAAAAAAATGTTGATGACTATTCAGAGACTACAATAATAAAGAAGTAAAAAAGAAGGAAGAAATGGAGAACTTGGGAAAAAAACTAAACCCAAAGGTAAAGACTCATTCAACCTACATATATAGGACTCATTTGACCTGTTAAGGAGGAATCACTCAACTCTCAAGGAGGCCATAAGCATTCAATATAACTCAAACTAAACTCTAAAATCCTTCTCATTTTTAGGAGATATAGATAAACCTAAACTACGCACTCTCCTACATGCATTAATTACTTAGTTTATTAAGTTTGGCTAAGGTTCTTCCTAGGTGCATAACAACAAGAGTTATATGGATGCATACCCTATAGAACCATTTAGTTCACCAAATTGGGAAAAAATAATGTTGGCAAGCACTTACTCAAAAGGAGGTAAATTTACAATTTTCTATACACTAATTGTTATCTCATGCTTCTCATCTTACTAGATAACTCCTGTTCACCATTTTGGAAACCTATTGCCCAAGTAACCAACTAGGCTGCTGGAATTTTGGGCACCAATCATTATAGGGCACATTTAGACCTAAAATTAGGGATCTTAGTCTCTCTTTTTATGTACGTATTACTTTGAACCACTGGATTTAATTCAATAAACCTAGCTAATTTCCTAAACATTGTGTATTATAGTTCTTATTCAATCTAATAATATTTTAATTTGTAGTTTAATAGTTCACAATGAACATGTAATCAATAGTATTTATGTATTAGATATACATTATAGGATATTAAGAAATAAATAATATAGACATGTGTATGTGGGTGTATATACATGTCATCAACATCACCATTATAATAGCCATCATCATCTAATCTTTGTCGTTGTCAACCCTAACATTTAACAACGGAACAAACCTTTATCTTCAAAAGCAGATAAACCAGTAGAAGTAGAACCATTTAGTTCATCAAATCAGGATGAAAATAATGTTGGCAAGCACTTACTCAAAAGGAGGCTCAACCTCAACTCCAAGTGTCAAGTGTAATGAAAACCCAGTTGATCCATCATCAGCAGTGGATACACTATTATCTGTGACAGTACATGCCTCATGTGGACAACCTCTAGGAATATACAAAATATCACCTTCACTGAGCAAAAATTGCATGTGTTTAGATTCAACACAATCATCCTCTGACCTAAGAATGCAATGAAGAGGTTCATACAATCGAGGTAATTGGACTGTTGGCCTAGAGAAAACTGTCCATTTCTTAGTTCCAAGCAGCTGGCAAACAAACACACAGTGATCATCATAGTGTCGAGCCAGACCCTGAGATTGAGGTGGAGTTAGGTATAAATTGGCACCTACTGATGGTTGACCAAATAGAACAGCTAAACTATCTGCTATGGCAGAGATGTACTCAGAGCGGAACTCCATCCCACGCAGTGAGATTGTATAGCCCTCTCTGTGCGCTTCTTTACATTGCTGAATAGCAACAGCATCAATAAGTTTAGGACCACTGATGAAGGAATTCATACATTGCTTAAAGAAGTGCACCTCTTTTTTCAAGCTCCCCTGTTTGAGTCCATAAATTTCCTCCACTGCTTTTATGACACAAATGTCCTGCCCATAGATCATAGGACAACCCAATTTGTCTCTCACCTCTTCCAGGAAAACAAGGATGTCAAATTCATCTGAGCAGATAGGTGGACAAGAAACCAGATTGCACAAGATAGAAGAAAGGAGAGAATCAACTGTTCCTTTACAATTGAGTGACTGTACTAGAGGATTGAAGATATCTTCATGGTCATTTGAAGTTTGCAAGTGATTCCTTAGAAGACATGGTGAATCCTCCCAATAGCAAAGCATAAATTGTTCAAAGTCAGAATTGGATGGACCAAACATGCTTTTCTTAACCAACTCAAATATGCAAGCAATAGGATTTTGATCAAGATCAATAGAAAGTCTGAAAATGCTTTCTGCCAGATGATTTGTTCTCAAATTACTAAAATAATATCTCCCTTGGCTGCAGTCCACAATGTCAATTAGAAGCATTTGAGCCTGAACATTTCGCCATAACTCTTTCAAGTAATTCAAGAAGGTTTTGCGGAGCTCCCGTGGGATTTTTGACAAATTCTTCAAATTGCATGAGTTGATGAGGGTCACTGCTGTGTAAAGAACTAAAATTGGAAGCTTGCCTGCTGTAAGTCCAATTCTGGGGTTTATACTATCTCTAGTGTCCGTTCTGCATAAAGAGACAGATTTGGCAGGAGAAACTACAACACGAAGAAATTCAGACCTATTGGATATCAGATCGGAGTAAATATATAAAATAGAATTGAAGGCAAAAGCACTTACAATATAGAAATTTATCCCTAACAATTAAAGAAACTAAAATGACAATGTGATTTTGGAGGGTTAATACCAAATACCCAGTGAGTGGAAAGGATCCACAGAGGTGTTCATATACAACAAGAGAGTAAATTATGTTGAGAAAAGATAACTCTTGAATAAACTATTTCAGGAAATGCCCTTGGAACATATAGCTAAAAAAAGTTATTCCATTACGAGTAATCTGTTTAGGATGAGATCAAAAATATGCATCAAATTGAAATACATAATTGCTCTAGTTCAATCATCTTGAGACTGTAGACTAGGAATGCTCCTATTGTGAGACCTAAGTATGTGGGTTTTGAGCTGTCTATTTTATTTATTTTCTTTTCTTTGGCTGAACGGACCTGGGTCGTGTGTATTATTTATGTATTTCTAGTGCTGCCACCCATCCAGGGGCAGAGTTGTACTTTATCTCTTATTAGCATTTCATATAAATGATAACATTAGGGCTGGACAGACACAAGCTGCCACCCAGTTTTCAAATTCTCTTCTTCTCCAATTTTTCTCTTCTTTTCTAATCTGAATGTTTTCATGGTATCAGAGCAACTGATAATAGGTTAGAACCTGATTGTATCTCTTATTCTTGCTGCTCTCTCATTTGTTTTTGGTGTTTGTACTTCGTTGCTGATTTGAGAAGGAACCCTAGACCTCATTGTGGTTCACTCAAGCAAATCCTAGGGTTTTTCCTTGGATGATTCTCCAAGGAGGCCCATTGTAGATTTTCTTGTGCCCTACTAGGGCAAGATAAGAGTGAAGTAGTCCTTTGACTACCAGAAACACATGAGATTTTCAGATTTAGCTGTTGGATGTCAGAAAGAGGCAGTCTCATAGGCCCTTGTGACCTCTTGAGTGGGAGCTTTTTGCAAGGTTACAAGCAGAAAGCGTTTCTTGTTGCTCTTTTCTTCATTTTTGGCTCTCAGTTTGTAAAAGACCAAGATGCCTTCTAACACAAATCAGGTCACATCTAGAGATTTCAGATAATTGAGGGTCTCTCAAATATTGGGAACCCTTAACTATCCAGCCTACAGATTGCTAAGTGTTTCTTGTTGCTCTTTTCTTCATTTTGGCTATCAGTTTGTAAAAGACCAAGATGCCTTCCAACACAAATGAGGTCACATCTGAGATTTCAGATCAATTGAGGGTCTCTCAAATATTGGGAACCCTAAACTATCAAGCCTACAGATTGTGAAGTGTTTCTTGTTGCTCTTTTCTTCGTTTTGGCTATCAGTTTGTAAAAGACCAAGATGCCTTCCAACACAAATGAGGTTACATCTAGAGATTTCAGATCAATTGAGGGTCTCTCAAATATTGGGAACCCTAAACTATCCAGCCTACAGATTGCTAATGTGAGGTTGGATGAGTGCAACTTTAGGGAATAGGCTATTTCATCTAAGTTATTCATCACAGGACGTGGACTGCTAGGGTCTATCAAAGGGAAAATTAAAGAACCCAAGGGAAGGAACCTGAGTACAAGATATGGTGCAGAGAAAATGCAGCTATCATGTCTTGGCTGTTTTCCTCTATGACACCCAAAATAACTCGAACTGTTTAACATTATCCTACAGTTCACAAAATATGGGAAAAACTATAGAATACTTGTGGACTGTAATCTTAGTATAAAAAGAAGAAAAACAGTACACAAGGGAGAAGAGAGGAGAAGAGAGGGAGAAGAATGAAGAGAGTTTTGGAGTCAAAAAATCTAGCTTGGTGGCTCTCATTAGATTGATATAAATAGGGTAGCAATGAACTATTATAACGTACAAGAATGCCCCTATTTAAAGAGCATGTGATTTAACATGTGACCTCACTTAAGTCATCATGTGACACACGTGACTTCTATAACACTCCCCTTCAAGTTCAGTTATGCAAATCAATTGTGCCATGGAAGATGAAAGCCCTTAGTCAAAACATCGACAAGTTACTCCTTTGAGCTGACATAGGATGTATACACTTCACCCTTCTCAAGTTTCTCTCTTATAAAATGCTTATCCACCTCAATGTGTTTAGTTCTATCATGTAGAACTGGGTTTGCAGCTATGTTGATAGCTGCTTTATTGTCACAATAGAGTGCCATAGGACTATCCACAATAAAGCCCAACTCTCCCATCATGTTTTTGATCCAAAGAACTTCAGCCATCCCATGAGGAGGCATGGCTCTATATTCAGCTTCTGCACTGGATCTTGCGACCACATTTTGTTTTCTGCTCCTCCAAGTAACTAGGTTTCCTCCCATAAAGGTATAGTATCCACCAGTGGATTTTCTATCATCCACAAATCCAGCCCAATCTGCAGCAGTGTATATATGCTTCCACCTTCATATGGTCTTGCTTCTTATATAGAGGACCTATCACCTAGATATTCTTTGGATACTTGAAGACCCTTTCTACAAGCTCAAGATGAGCAACCTCAAGGGAGTGCATGAACTAAATAAAAATGCCCACTGCATATGCAATATTAGGCTGAGTCGTGTCAGCCAGCTTTGCCCCCAATTTACATGCATCTTGTAAGAAGTCTAGGGTATATTTCCTCTAAGAAATGAAGATACCCTTCTTTGAACAAGCAACATCAATTCCAAGGAAATAATGAAGAGGCCCTAGATCTTTCACTTCAAATTGTGTACGAAAAAGTCCTTCAATTTCTATATTTCACTATCCCGGTTTCCTATAAGAATAATGGCATCCACATACACCACCAAAATTGCTACTTTGCCTTGATCTCTTTTAACAAAGAGAGTATTATCTGATTGGCACTGCTTGAATCTAACTTGTTGTATAGCCATGTGAAATCTACTAAACCAGGCTCCAGGAGATTGTTTTAGCCCAATTAGCACGAAATCCAAGTGATTGAACCATATATACCTCTTTCTCCAAATCCCCATTCAAGAAAGCATTTTTTGTGTCTAATTGATGCAACTCCTAGTCGAGATTACTTGCTAATGAAAACAAGATCCACACAGTGTTCATTTTAGCTACTAGTGCAAAAGCTTCTACATAGTCAATCCCATACACTTGAGCATACCCTTTGGCCACCAATCTAGCTTTGTACCTTTCCACCACTCTATTTGCCTTATATTTTACTAAAAACACCCACTTACACCCTACTAGCTCCTTTCCCTTAGGAAGATCAACCAACTCTCACGATTGTTTTTGTGTAGAGTATTAATCTCCCCTCGCATTTGCACATGTCCATTCAGGGATGGTTAAGGCCTCTACAATGAAGGTGAGACAAGGTCATATGACTAGTGGGCAATAGGATGTTTTGTGATGCCTAACCTAACACCCTTTCTGTGGTCAATAGGAATGCCAAGGTTACAAGATCAATAGCAATAGGGTCAAGAATATCAATTGGAATGATGGTACTTGATTGAAGATCTGCCTCCAAAGAATCAAATGGTGTTGACTACAGTTGTGGGTTGCTCCACATCCTTCAAACTCTACCGGTCCTTACACTGGAGGAAGAGGAGGAAGTTGGACTTGTCGGACTTGCTTCTCCTCCACACTATGCTCCCCCTAAGGAAGTCGAAAAGAAAGGCTTGGACTCAAAAAATGACACATTCATGGAAACAAAATACTGATGGGACATAGGATCATAACATCTATAACCCTTCTAAGTGGACAAATAGCCCAAAAAGACACATGGAATAAATAATTTTAGGGTCAAGTTTGACATGTGAAGAGGATAAATCATGAATAAAACAGCGAAAACCAAAAACATGCATAGGAATAGAGAATAGAGGAGATTAGGGACATACAATACTGTAATATTTTGGAAGTCATGTGGTTAATCACATAGGTTGCTGCAATAATTGCATCCATCAAAAAATGTTTGGGGACATTCATATTCAACATCAGTCCACGTGCAACCTCTAAAGGATGGTGATTCTTCCTCTCCGCAACACCATTTTGTTGTGGTGTTTTAGGAATAAGAACTTTGGTGGAGGGCATATATCATATGCTGAACAGGAATGATCATCAATCATACTAATAAAATATCTATACCCACCCTCAAAAGGTACAGCAGTAGGGCCCCACACATGTTTGCTAAACAAGCATCTATTAAGGCTAAAGAAAAGAAGAAAGTAGATGTCCCCCATCTACACAATTGAAGCCTCAAGTAATTGAACTTTGGACTTCAAGTGAGGAGAGTTCTTCCCTCGTGGGAAGAAAGTCATTTTTAATCAGAAGTCCCTTACTCTTACTGAAGAACTTTCACAACAATCTTCAATGATGATTCGTAAGAATAGGTCCAAGACACCTCCAAAGGCTAGAAAGCCACAAAATAGTACTCCCATTGTCCTTGTTGATTTTGCTACAAAAAGATCAAAAAAAGTAAAATTGGACATGGAAGCTTGAAAATGGGCAATCATCTCTGGATACATGTTTGCTAAACAAGCAGATTTTTACTTCGCACCAAAGGCATATACCATGCCTAATGAAGAATTTAAGCCTTATGAAGGCCCTATCACTAGAGCAAGAGCTCAATTGTTGCAAAATTCTAAAGACATTTCAAGTTCCAAGTTTGACCGGTGAGTCTGTCATTTCCATAGTCAATCTAATCCAAGAAGATCAGAAATCTTCAATTCAAGAAGATGAAGTTGTGGATGAAATTGCGTCGCAATTGCAAGGAATGGCTATGCCCTCAAGAGAAAACCAAGAGCTATCTCCTATGACAATCATGGTGACTGTTACTTCAAGTTTAGAAGAGCAAATTCAAGATATGCAACGAAAGATGCCAGAAAAGGATATAGAAATTGCATCTCTTGTTGCTCAGTTGGAAGCTCAAGCAAGCACATCTACTAGAGAATCATCTCAACAAACAACATCAACTTCTACTCTGCTCCTCAAATAGATCTAAAGACACTTATTGCAAAGGGAATAAAGGAGTTCCAAGCACACCGCCAGTCCTTCGTTATAGGAAACCATATCTTGCCCATTATGACAAACTTCCATTTCCTCCAGGATATCAAAAGCCTAGTTTTGAGAAGTTTAATGGAATAAATGGGTCGGCTCATGAACATTTGGCTCATTTTTATTCTGCATGTGGTGAGTCAGCAGTGTCGGACGCCTTATTAAGGCAATTTGTGTAGTAGAAAAGTTTGAACAACCTGTTTTGATATAAAAACTATAAAAGAAAGGAAAAAATAAAGGGAAGAAAAGGTTTCAGCTGAGTAAGAGAGAGAAGAGAGACAGAGGAGAATGGGAGAAGCTCAGAATTAGGTCTGGTCGCCCCTTTCATTAGATTATATACTCATAAATAAAAGAGAAGCTCAGAATGGGAGAAACTCAGAATTAGGTTTGGACAAGACAACACTACTAGGGTTTACCAACTGTACCAAGACTATTTCAATTTGCAATATGGGAATCAGAGTCTTGAGGACTATTATGCAAATAAGAGAAATCTGCGAAATGAGTTGAATGTGTATCACCCTCTTATACCTGATGTCAAAATTCAACAACAACAGAGAGAGCAGTTGGATGTGACCAGATTTTTAGTAGGGTTGAAGTCTGAATATGAACCGATAAGGGCACAAATACTAGGTGGGTCTGCTCTTCCCTCTCTTGAGGAAGTGTTTGCTCATCTCCGAAAGATCTCAATTGGACCCACAGAGAACTCCACTATATCAGATAGGTTTGCATGCAGCAACGAGAGAGGGAAGCCATGGAGGTAGAGGAGGAACTAGAGAAGGTCAACCTGGCCATGGTAGTCGTGGTGGACCCATGTATGGTCGTGGTGGTGGTGGCATGTACAGTCGTGGTGGTGGTCGTGTTGGAGGAGGTGTACATATTGTGGTATGGAGGGACATACTATCAACTTCTACTATGATCTACATGGCCCACCTTCAACCTGGGCAAATCATGCAGTCGTAACTGGTGGTGGTTCGAGACAAAAATTTCAACATACTGATCAGATACCCTCTATGTCTACAGATGCCTCTAGAAAGGAGATGTTGAGTGTTCCACGGGATGAGTATGAGCAGTTCATTTAGGGTACGTCTCAACAGAACATGGCTAACCTTGCACACTCAGGTACGGCTCGTCTAGCATCCAAACCTTCCCATTGGATTATAGATTCTTGAGCTTCCGATCATATGAATGGGACTCTAGGTGTGTTTTCATCCCTTTCTCCATCCTCCACATCACAATCTGTTACTCTTGCCAATGGCTCTACATCTTCCATATGTGGTGTTAGTAATGGTGATAATCTGTTACTCTGGAGATCCTCAGTTTTATATGCTCCCAAGTTTCCCTTTAACCTGATGTCTGTTAGTAAATTGACTAAGTCTCTTAATTGCTCTATCACTTTTTACCCTTCTGCTTATGTGTTTCAGGATCTCAAGATAGGGATGAAGATTGGTGGAGAGCATGAAGCTGGTGGACTGTATTACCTTGATGGAGGTGGTTCGACAACAGCCCTTCAGACATCTCTTTCTCTTCATCAGTGGCACTGCAGACTTGGTCATCCGTCTCTTAAAGCTCTTCAGTTACTTGTTCCCTTTAGTCCTAGAGTTGATAGTCGTATATCGAGTCATTTTTCTTTAGTCCATTCAGACATCTAGGGTCTAAACAGAATAGTGTCTTATACTGGTTACAAGTACTTTGTAATTTTTGTTGATGATTATTCAAGGATGACATGGCTTTACCTTATGAAAGAAATGAGTGAATTGTTTTCTATTTTCCAAAAATTTTATGTTGAGATTCGCAATCAATTTGGTGTACACATTAAAATTCTCCGTTCTGATAATGGTCGTAAATATTTTTACACACCATTTCAAAAATATTTGGAACAACATGGCATTA
Organism: Nelumbo lutea; assembly: GCF_056320005.1. Classification (NCBI taxonomy): domain Eukaryota; kingdom Viridiplantae; phylum Streptophyta; class Magnoliopsida; order Proteales; family Nelumbonaceae; genus Nelumbo; species Nelumbo lutea. The sequence goes on from NC_142691.1 coordinate 33,252,176, forward strand.
TCCATCAAACCTTGTGTCGCTACACCCCTCAACAAAATGGGGTGGCTAAGAGAAAGAACCGTCACCTTTTGGAAACTGCTTGGTCCCTCTTACATCATATGAATATTCCCAAACACTACTTCCTTATTAACCGCATGCCCATGTCTATCCTTGAAGGTCAGTCTCCATTCTCTGTTTTGTTTCCCACTTTGTCTCCTTTTCCCCTTATTCCCAGAGTTTTTGGATGTGTGTATTTTGTTCATAATCTTGGGCCTGAAATGAACAAGTTAGATGCTCGATCCACTAAGTGTATCTTCCTTGGCTATTCTAGGACTCAAAAAGGGTACAAGTGTTAAAATCCTAGTTCCCGGCGTTCTTTTGTGTGTCCTGATGTTACATTCTTTGAGTTTGTTCCTTTTTTTCTCTAGGTCGGATGTTCCTTCTCTTCCATCACTATCACCTCCCCTTCCAGTTCACATTGAGGATCTCGTTCCTCTTGTTCTAGTTGTGATCAAGTCTTTGCCTCCAATGCAACTACCTACGGAACAACCACCCATCCATTAAGTGTATACACGCATTGTCAAGTACCGGCACCTCTTCCAGCTTCATCGCCATCAATAGATCCAGCTGTTGTTCCCACCCCAGCCCCACCCCCTATTTTTGACCTTGATCTCCCTATTGCTTTGCAGAAAGGTAAATGCAGTTGCACTCTTCACCCCATTTTCAGTTATGTTTCTGTATCTCACCTTTCAGCTTCCCATCGCCAGTTTGTTTCTATGTTATCATCTGTCTCTGTTCCCAAGGATGTCTAGGAAGTTCTCACTTCTCCAGGGTGGCACCAAGCAATGGAAGAAAAACTCTCGGCCCTAACTCGTACTCATACGTGGGACCTCACCACTCTTCTGCCTAGTAAGCATGTTGTAGGCTATAAATGGGTGAACACTGTTAAATATTTGTCTGATGGGAGTGTTGAACGGTTGAAAGCTCGGTTAGTTGCCAAAGGTTTTTTTTTTTTAATCAGTTAGTTGCCAAAGGTTATTCACAGCAGTATGGTATCGAATACATAGGCACCTTCTCCCTAGTTGCCAAAATTGGTTCTGTTCGTGTTCTGATCTCTCTTGTTGCTATGTTTGATTGGCCCTTGTTTCAGCTTGACACCAAGAACGCCTTTTTACATGGTGATCTCCTTGAGGAAGTGTACATGGAGCAACCACCAGGGTTTGTTGGTCAGGGGGAGAGTGATACAATGTAGACTTAAGGCTATTTATGGGCTTAAACAATCCCCCCGTGCATGGTTTGGTAGACTCAGTGAAGTGGTGAAGAAGTTTGGCATGAAACAGTGTCAAGTTGACCATTCCGTATTCAGCTATGAGTCCAGTGCTGGGAAGATCCTATTGATGGTATATGTAGATGATATTGTTATCACAAGCAGTGACAGACCAGGGATTGACAGTTGAAGACTTGCTTGCATGATCACTTCCAAACAAAGGATCTTGGCAAATTAAGTAGTGATGCAAGTGAGGAGCTTGAGGATCCAGGAAGGTACAAAAGGTTGGTAGGTAAGCTGAATTACCTAACCATCACTGGACCCGATATCTCATTTGCAGTCAGTGTAGTGAGTCACTTTATGCAGAATCCTTGAATTCCACATTGGGAGGTGGTTCTAAGGATTGTGCGGTATTTAAAAGGAGATCCAGGTCGTGGTTTGTTATATAAGAGTGGAGAAAGTCTTGAGATAGAGGGATACACAGATGCTGATTGGGCTGCTTCCATATCTGACAGAAGGTCCACTATAGGGTATTGCACTTTAATTGGTGGGAACTTAGTGACATGAAAAATTAAGAAGCAGACAGTGGTAGCAAGAAGCAGTGCAGAGGTTGAATATAGAGCCATGGCACACACAACATGTGAACTAGTGTGGTTGAAGCATCTCCTAGAGGAAATTGGGTACTCGATTGACACTCCTATGAAGCTATATTGTGATAATCAAGTTGCAGTTCATATTTCCTCTAATCTAGTGTTTCATGAAAGAACGAAGCATATAGAAGTTGATTGCCACTTTTTACGTGAGAAGGTGCTTAATGGAGTGATAAGTACAACATATGTGAACACAGAAAATTAATGGGCAGATCTGTTTATCAAAAGGTTGAGTCGGGGAAGAGTGGACTACATATGTAACAAGCTGGGATTATATGACATATGCTCACCAGCTTGAGGGGGAGTGTTAGAGTCGGCCGTAGAAGGGTAGTATAGGCTTATCACATTAAGTTATATGTTAATTGTACTTATGAGTAGATCTTAAGTTAGCTGATGTGGCTCTCACTTAAGTGAGGGTATAAGAGTAATTATGGTTTGTTTAGAAAGGTATAAATAAAGTTTAGCCGACAAGAGATGATCGACCTTTTCTCTCTAGTTCGACTAGATCAGTTTTTCTTCTCTCCTTCTCCTCTTCTTCTTCTTCTTCTTCTTCTTCTTCTTCTTCTTCTTCTTCTTCTTTTTATTATTAGTAGTAGTAGTAGTATCTGAAATCATACGGACACTACATCTGAATTTTATCAATAAATAGCAAGAAATTTCAAACGAATCAATAGCAGGCAAGAGAGAACTTTCATTGTAGCCCAATAGCAAATCAGCTAGAGTATTTATCTACCATGTCTAGAAGAATATTGGAAAAGAAAAGAACCTTGTGAGGGCAAACCCACACATCCTCTTAGACAAATTTCTCTATCACAACTAGCAGAAGATAGCCAACTACCTCTAGGATTGATAAAACAGTAAAAAGGGAAAACAAGATGGGTGGTAAAATAGGATGAGAAAAAAAATGCCCAAAAATCAATACTGCTCCAAATCAAGCCAAACCAGATTCTTTTGATCAGAAAATATCATAAATCAAACACACCATGCCTCATACAGTCACTCAGTCTTGAGAGAAAGCTTTGGCCCAATATCATATAAATTTCTACAATTTTCACAAAAAACCTAGAAAAAAACTAATTTATACAAAAAAAAAACCCATAAACTAATGGGTATCAACTAGCAAATTTTCTTCCAATTCCAAGTTGGGGTGGCTGGTACCATTGCTCTTCCATACAGCCTAATGAAATCAACAGGTCATTGGTAGTGAAGAAACTCCCTCAGATTTCAGACTTGATATTCTGCTACCAAGTTCATTTATTGGAGGTTATTCTTGATGCACTTGAGTGTGTGGTATGAGAGAGAAAGAGAAGAGGAAAATGAAGAAAGAAATAAAATGAAAAGAGAATGGTGTTGGACTATTTAGACCTATAATGATATCTTATTAGATTAAGTTAATGAAAGGAAAAAAGACATCAATGCCCCTGTACAAGATATTAATGTAAAATATATAGACCAAAAACATGCATGCTCTAAGTTCGAATGAAGAATACAAGAAAACAAGGAGAATAATGGTGATATCAGTAGCATAAGTCTTATCCCAACTATAATGGAATCTGCTACAACAAGCTCGTTTTGCCATATTTTCTGTTAACTTGTGAGTCCTTAGATCTTTTTCTTGCTACCTCAGCCCATTCTCTTCTCAGACTTTCCCTAGATCTTTTAAGATCCTCACCTTTCAGTTTTCACCCCTTATAGGTTCAGTGGGTATTCTTCTATGCACATCTCCAAACCATCTAAACCTACTTTCCCAATTTCTGTTATTCTTCTAGTTACATTGTTTCAAGTACATATGTATTAGAATATAAATGAACCAAATAAAACAATAGCAAGATCCAAGTAAGAATGGATGAATTGATCAGCTTTAGTAGCAACCCTTTTGGCATGGCATGAGTCAAGACCATAATTTGCTTTGGGTTCTACATGGCATGCCACAACAGACCTATTTATCACAATTCACAAAGTAGACAAAAACTAAAAGAATACTGAGTATGGAGTTGATTATATGATAATCGAAGAAGGATTGCTGAGGATATCTTATCTTCCCCACACATCATGCATTCATGTGTATATTATCTTTGCCTTAACCATGAAGATTCAGTGCTGCAGGTTACAGGAGAACGCTCAAAGAGAATAAAGTTGATTATCTGAGATTGTAATAAGGATTAAAAAACAAGTTAAGACACTAGGACATGGCCATGGTTTAAACCACCAAGACAGAATCTTTAAATTCCATGGTAAGCCTCAACAAACAAGAAGTAATAAACTGAAATTTATCCTGTCTCTGCAAGGATCCAGAAAGAAATAGCATAAATGTACCCTACTATGTCAGAAGCAGGGTTCATTTTTATGCATGAGGTTAATTAAGAAATTCTTCAGAAAATGGTCACTTCTGCATATGATTTCCAACAAATGTCTGGTGCTTGGACTGCTTGCAATTAATGAAGTTATATTGAGACCTTAAGACATCAATTTCTGCAACACATGCCTTTGCTGTGGAAAGAACTGATGAAAATTCTCTAGCCAATAGTTAATGTTTCACCATGCTAAGTACATAGAAGGATTTCTTACTATAAGAAGAATTCGAAAACCTTTTAGATTTCATTCATGAGAAAACATTACTAAGCATCGGTATCTATCCAAATAAAAACATTAGTAAACATCAGCATGGTACTTTTACTCACAACACTGATCATGGACAATAGAGACATTCACCAAACAAGTAACAAATGGAAGATAACTAGCATCACCCCAGTGAGCAAGAATTAGAAGAAGATATAATCAAGGAACTCCAAATTGACTCAACACAGCAACTATGTATGAGCAACAAAAATGATTGAAAAGGATAAAACCCAATGAAGAATGTTTCAATTGGCATTCCTCCATCTATTTGAAGCTCAGAACAATACTATTGGGACCAAAGATTCTCCTTCAAACTTCCTATAATTGATATTTTAAACTTTGATATACAAAATTGAGAGCAAATGGTTAGTTTTCACATTCCAACCATCATGTTGTGGTTCAGCCATTGCTAATCTCCCCAAGTAAAACTTATATAAGCATATGCATCTTAATAAATATTTCTGTCTCAGGAAAATCGCCAAGATAGTAACCAAGATGTTTAATTTCCAACCATGTTTGAACCAGAAAGTGAGCCTTCTAGATTAGTAAGTTTCTGTAATTCTGTTTAGAGAAACTATCTGATTGTATATTTCTTTTTCTGTAAAATCCTTCCAAACTGATTATTTTCAACACTGATCCAACACAAAGTGTGCAAACCTGCAACTTCGCATCAGCCTCTTGTTCACCATACTTCTAGGATGCTCCTAAAAGGCATCCACAAAGGAACCCAAATTCAGGAGTTCTAGGAAGAGTCTTATTGAAATTCCATTTGAAAAATTCAAATAAATGACTCGAAGTATGATAGATGGTGCAGGAGCTTTGAACTACAGATCATAGTAAGAAAATGAAAACACACAAGAGAATCCAAAAACCAAAAGAAAAAAAAACATAAGTCCACGAAATAGGGGAAGAAGCTATTTCTTACTTTCAGGCAGTCCAAGAAGGTCCTGGATATGGATACGTTGAAGGGGATCTGAAAATGATGATGGTGCAGGAGCTTTGAACAAGAGAAGAACTAAAAAACCAACAAAATAAAAATATATCAGAATCTCTTCAGTAGATCAGGAGGATAAATGAAGAGGTTCGCTGTTCTCTCACCAGCACTAGAACGAGTTCACAGAAGAGGTTCGCCATTCTCTCTAATCTCCGTTGTGTAGATTTCAAGACTCCAACACAGACAATCAGATCCTAGAAACACTCAGACGCTCGGACATTTTGGACTCCTCATATCTCAAAAGGCTGTTGGTGGATGAAGGTAAATAGCCATTTCAGACTCCTCGGATAGCAGAAGGCTGCTGGGCTGGTGGATATTTCGGACTCCTCAGATCTCAGATCTAAGAATGGGAAAATGGGAAAATAGCCGTTACTCAGACCGCCGTGCCAGTGGATGAGGGTAAACTCCTTGCCTATTTCCCTTGATGAAAGAAGGGCTGATTTTTTACTTCGAAAAAATCAATGTAGTTTTCCACTCTCAAATCGATGAAAACCCTGAGATGTTTGCAAATTTACATCGATAATAAAGGTGTTTTACACCGTTTCCAAATGCATGGAATTGTGGACCGGAGTGCAATAATGCACTGAACCAGTATTTACCTAGTTTCCAAACGCAGCCTAAATACTTAATTGACCACTCCCGGAATCTCACATCCCAAAACTGCAGTATACTCCAGTTCTCACCTTTCCATACCTATACCAACCAAGCTACACTTCTCTAAATTAACTTTTCAAAGAGCTCTCACATCATCTAATCCTCTAAATTCTCCAAAAATTGTGTTGTCCATGAACTGCAATGAGAAACTACTAGATTTTGTCTCCCCACCAAAAAGTAAACATCATTGGTGACAAAGGGTCACCTTGCCAAATATCCCTAGATGTCTTAAAGAAATCTTTTGGGGAGCCATTAATTAGGATTGAAATGAGTTGTTCTCAAGCATTCCAAGATCCAATTAATCCCAAACCCAATCTACATGACTATAGGCCTTTCCAAATACAATTTAAATATAAAACCCTTTCTCCCCCACTTCCTACAATCCTCCACAACTTCATTTGCTATCAATTTTGATTCAAAATCTGCCTTTCTTTGACAAAAACTTCCTACTCTTCAAAGACCACCAAATGAAAAACCTCCTTGAGTCTAACTTACAACACTTTAGCCACTATATAAAGATTTGTGGTTAAACTTGTATGCCTAAGCTCATTTTTAGACATTGCACCCCTACGTATTTTAGTACCAAAGATGTAAAGGTTGCATTCATCCATTTACCAACCTTCCCCCAAATATAGAATCCATCAAAAACTTATTTTCAGATTCACATATAATTCCCCAATGTTCATGGTAAAAAGCCATGGTGAAACCATCCAGTCCAGGAGACTTTTCACCACTCATCCCCATCATAGCCCTCTTTATTTCTTCTAGCAACAATGGCTCCTCAAGCTTCTTCCACACCTCCTCAGGGATCTTCTCCCATTGAATTCCCTCCAAGACTGGTTTCTCATGCATCTTGGTAAAAACAAAGCCTTAAAATGGTCAAGTAGTATTCTCTTGATTTTCCCCTTGTATCTTATTTCCTCTCCCTCCACCATCGCCCTTGAAATCAATTTTTTTTCCTTCTTCTATTTGCCAACATATGAAAGAACTTACCATTGCCATCCCCCTCCTTTAACCACTTACACCTTGATTTTTATCACCAACAAATCTCCTCCCTTCTTAAAGGTGTTTGCAATTCCCCGTTTGAATCCACCCTTTTTAGTCTTTCAACATCACTTAACCTCCTTCCATCCTCTCTTTTTCTCTCCAATCTGCCCTTGATCTAATAAATCCACCTTTTTCTCCACCCTGCCAAAAACTTGAGAATTCCATTCATTCATTTTGCTTAAACTCCTTCCACCACTTCTCTATATTTTGCTTAAACTTCAGGTGAGTTAATGACATGTTTTCAACCCTAAAAGGTGTAGATCCAAAGGACATCTCCTCAGACTGTAAACACAGAGGCCAATGATCCAAGGTTGGTCTAGCCAGTGTGTTTGCTATCACCAAACCAAAATGGTCCTGATGAGACTATGAATCTATCTAACTTTCAACACACTACAATTTCCTGTAAATTAGACCAGGTGAATTAAGCATTTTGCAGTGGAATATCCCTAAGCATGCATTCATCAATAAAATCATTATAAATTCTCATGCTTTCCGTGACTCCAGAGGATCCCACATTTTTCTCAGCACAAAAACGCAGCACATTAAAATCTCCAGCAACACACCATGCACTCTCACACATTCTACTCACTAAAAATCTCCAGCAACATACCACGTAATACCCCACCCATTCTTCTGTGCACTCTATTTTGCTATCATCCCACACAATCAAAATTCCACCAGATGCTCCAATAAAAGGCAAAAAGGTCCATTATTTATTTTTTAATCCCCATATACTCCTCATCCACACATTATTGACCACTTCAACTTTTGTTACTTGCAAAAGAACCATAGGTTGTGTTTGGTATCATTGCTGCTTCTACTAGAAACATTTGAAGTTTATCAATACAAATTTTTTATAAAATATGCCATTGTTTACATAAAAAAAAAAAAATCCATTTTTAGTATGAAATGCAGATATCATTCACTTCTTCATGAAACGTCAAATTTGATGTTTCTATTATAAATGCCAACACCAATCCAATACATCCATTTTTTCAGTGGAAGTGGTTATCTGAGGTGATGTGACAAGACAATTTCTAAACAATTTCTCAAAAAAAATGTATTGATAAACCCCAAACGTTTATATTAGAAACAGCAAAGATACAAAACACAACCTTAGCCTCCTTAGAAAGTCTTTCGCCACTCTTCTTATTCGTGCACTTCCTAGACCTCCAACATTCCAGCTCACCATCTTGTGATGTTTTTAGATGTACGTAATATATATTTTGTAAACAGGGCTAAGAACGTGATAAATTCATGACTTGGCATATAGGCCATGTAAGCAGGGGAAGAATGTGTATACTCATATATTTGATAAGTACATGGATGTACAAACTGTTTCTACAAGTAATGAAAGATGGAACTTGAGCTTTGTTTTTGCCAAAAAAAAAGTAAATCAAAATTCTGTAATCAGCCTCACGTTGGTCATAAATAAGCGATAATACAAGTCTGGAACGTGGAAGTAAACATTGCACATAAAAAGAAAAAAATACACTGAAAAGCATCAACAAGATCAAAATACTCACATCAGTTTCTCTACAACACAAAAATCGCAAAGACGCGTCCGCCCAATCAATGTCGTTGAAACATCCAAAACAGCATTACAGGCAGCCATGGTAATTCGCTTACTCCCACTCGATAAAGCTGCCACTAAACCCTTTAAAATCTCAGCATCTGAGACAACCCTTTCATTCATATCCAACGATAAAAGTGTTGCTGCACCGACAATTTCAGCAGTGCGAGACGCAATTTCAGGGTTCCTGCAATAAAGGAAAGAAAAGAATTAATCGATTATAGTGGAATATGGATTAAAAAAGGATGTAGAACGGTTTTTGAGGGCATTACTTGGATCTTAGAAGGGCAGGGAGCAATGAAAGGAAATCATTTGATAGTTTTTGTGGGAAGGAGGGAGGAATGTTTGAGTTGGGGGTTTGGGTGAGGAGGGAGAGCTGGAGTTTCTTTAAACATTTCTTCAGGAGGGATTCACAGAATGGGTTGTCGAGCTTAGCAAGAGCTGCAAGCATTAGAGGAAAGAGAATAGTATCCATGCTGGATTGATCATAAAGAGATCTTTTCTTCCTCTTCCTTCTCTTGCCCATACCCATACTGGTAGGTTCTTGTTTGTGCAGTGCTGCTGCTCTCTGTATTCCAAAGCTTGAGAATCGATTAATTCATAATATAGGTAGCGGTGCAACTTGGCGGTTGGGTCCAACCCTTGCTTGACCCAGCTCAATCAATGCTTTTGCACTGCTTGGGCTCGAGTTCTCAAACTTGAAACACTTTAATGGGAATTTCATTCTTAGGGGGCCTAGAATACCCAGCCTCTCTCTCGCTAATAATAATATAAGGGAAAATTCCGGATAGGTACCTATAATTTAGGTTGAGTGATAATTTAATACTCGAATTTTCAATTTGGGACAATTTGGTATTCTATATTAGATTTTTGTCGGTTAGAGGATAAAAAGTCTTATATACCCTCAATGCTATTTCGGCCGATTAAAATTATTAAAATAATCCATCGAGCAATGCAAGTAGGAATGTTGTTCATACTTGCATTTACAGAGAACCAGCTCCCTCACGCCAATGGTGTCAAGCGAATGTGCCATCGGGAAAGTTGATTTCGACATACACGACACTGGAAAATTATTGTGCCATCGAGAATCCGAGTAGTGTCATTTTCGAAGGACAACTCCTATTGCCCACCGCTGGAACATTCTTGCGCCCATTGTTCACTCAGCCGTTGTTGGAGAAGACAACTTGTTGCCGGTGCCAAAGAGACAACTAGGGTTCGTTCATTCAACCTAGAATGAAGACAACAGGTTTCGTTCGTACAACCCAGAAGGAAGAGGAAGGTCGGCTCTCTTCTCCTCTTTCGTTCGTTCAAGCCAGAATGAAGACAACAAGTTTTGTTCGTTCAAAAAACTCGGATTGGAACGAATCGAGCATACTAATTTATGGTTCCAAAAAGAGCAATCCCCCACAATAATTCATAGTTTCAAGACTTTAAACTCAATCATTTTTGCAACTTCTTCCAGGTAATTCTCTACACCCCTCTTCCCCTAATGAAAAACTTTAGAATCCTTTTGATATAGACAATTACGGATTTTCACTTCAAGACTGCCATATCCAAGGATGACTAGTAATTGAAACAATGTTTGCCCACAATTGGCATTTGTACGTGCAATTGATTAGGAAAGGTGGAAAATACTTTCTTAAATCCTATTTCATAATCCATTCGTAATGGCTTACTACTGCTTTCTGTTTCCGTCATTGCATCATCAAAATAGTATCTCATTATAAATACCATGTATAAGTTGTTTTGTTAGGAATTTCCGTTCATACAAAACCTTCACTGGGATAAATCATAAATTTTTCTTAAAGAATATGTTCAAACCAAACATGAAAAGCTATTCCTTCATTCCTTGACTTGGATAGGGATTTATTTTCTCTGTTCAAACATCAAACACTCATATTGTTCTTGCAAGAGAAGATTTTATAGTCTGAATGTAGACTTTGTCTGTCTTGAAATCTGCAGCCAAGTAGTTCTCATATGGTATTTGAGTTGGTCATTTTGCTTCAGATGCTAACTTACCTACCTAAATGTGGCAATGGGTTGATTCTTGACGATCCAAATTCCATTGAGGTGTGCCAGCTCTAATAGGGGAAATCTAGGGAATTAGTTAGATTCAGGCAGGGCCAAATTATGTTGGAGATGAAGGTCAGTAAGGACAAGCCTTAGATGATGGAGATGTCAATGGAAATTAATCATATTGATCTAGTCAGATTATTAACCGGTTTGAGCTATGGTAGCCTAGGAACACAAGAAAACTGTTAGGTTGGGGTTTTGGGTTGGTTGTCAGCATGGGTAAATGGCTGGCACATATAACTCTTATCAGGACTTAAGTTGCACAAATTTCTCTTATTTCTTAAGAGACATGAGTACTACATTGAAATCTTCTTTCAGATTCATTGTAGAAATTCCAGGAGTCTCAATACCTTGTACAACTACAACTTTGCTGCCATTTTACCTGGTGATTAAGTGGTGGGGATTGTGGTATCAAATGGAATTTTGAACTTCTTGGAACATCTATAACACTCTGTTGATTGTCTGACTTGTTTTAACCTGGTTTCCCAACACTCCTCTAGCCATTGTTAGCTTATGCGTATTGCTTACACTAACAAATGCACTAGCCGATCAAGTAATAAAGTGAAGAGTAGAGTATTGTTTCCACGAGGATTTATACAACAATTACTAATAATGAATCAGTCAAGTGTTATCTGATAAACCAAATTCTTAACCTAATCAAAATTTGAATTCCTAACTAGCAAACTACCCCTATCAATTCAGATCAAACACCTTTCATGCAATGAGAAAACAAGTTGTATGAGAACACTACAGATTCGGTCCATCAATTAATTCCCTAGGTTACTCAATTGAATTGGGATTCAGCCATGGTTTGGTGAAACCCTAATGATATGGACAGCCTCTCTCGAACACATGTTCATTCTATCCATAAGTGATGATTCTTGCATCTCTATCAAGAATCTAATCCCAATGCATGCATTAAGATCAACAATTCGAAGGGCATCATTTCAGATTTGAATGAACACCAATCGAACCATACAAGTTATCTCTAAATTGTATTAAATTTGGTTCTTGATTAGTAGATTGGATTATCTAAACTCTTTCTCAATCAATTTAGACATTCGAAGATTCAAGAACAATTCGGCCACAACTATAGTAGATTATCTAAACTCGTTCTCAAGCAATTCAAACAGTTCAAGATTCAAGATCAATTTAGCCAAGCTATTCTAACATTTAAAACACTAATCAAGAAACATCAAGAATGAATCAACTTAATTGAATAACCCTAGAGAGCTAATTACAGATCTGAATTCTCATGAAACATTGTTCAATTGCTAACAAGAAAGAGAAATTATTAAACAATATTGCATGAAACCCTAGCTGAATTATGTTACCACTTGCGTAGAACCAAAGAAGAAGACAACAAAGTCTTGATTGACTTCGATCTCCTTGAATGGCTTCTTCTCCAATTTCGGATTCAGCAATCTTCTCTTCTCTTGAAACTTCTCTTCTCTCCTCTTCTTTCTTCTCTCTTCTCTTAATTTGCAAAAAGGGATTCGAACCCCTTTTCCCTCTTTCTCTTCTCCTTTTATAGTTTTCTCTTCAGCCCTCTCTCTCTTCTAAAAGGTTGTCGCCTTTAGGAGCTCCCCTTGGGCTGTAACTTGGGTTGCAATTGGGCCTCCCCCTTGCTAGGCCGAATGGTCTCCCTTGGAGAGCTTCGGCTAGGCTCTCTCCTTGGGTTCCCCCATAGAGCATGGGCCTTGCTTCTTTATGGGCCAAATTTCCCTCCTTAGGATTCTCGGCTGGGCCTTTCTTCTAGTTGGGCCGAATTGCTTCCACTTTTGCCCCTTTTACATGGTTTTATGCTATATTCCTTCTAAGTTGGTCCACATTCTTAATTTCCTAAAATCAACCTAAATTAGAGTAAAAAACAACACAAATCGGCATCAAAGCTATTGGAGTTCTGAATTTTCTTGCCTGTGATTGTGCATCATCAATTAGAATACAAAGATATGCTATCTGATTATCTAGACACTTAAAATTCTAATGGAGCCTATACAACTGATTTTTGTTGTTATCCTTGTAGTGATTGTTTTGAATTTTTTTTGTCTTCTATGCCTCAAATGTTTTGATTTGGAATTTCTTTTTTTTTCCTCCTTCATTCAGCACTTTGTGTAATCCTTACTTGAACATATTCCGAGGGATTATTCAACCTCTTGAAGGGACACTGGATCTCTCTCTCCTATTCTAACCTTTCTAATTTTAAATGCCTTCACCAGCATTGCTGCTGCTCTTCTTGCTAAATGGCCCAAGAAATGACGATTAAAACCCTGATTGTGTTTTGATTTTTGAACCAGGCAATACAAGAGCCAAGAGAGAGTTTTCCTTTTTTGAGAAAAGGATTCTAAAGAGAAGAGATTTTGAAGAAAAGGATTTGCATAAATGATTGAGTTTAAAGTCTTGAAACACTGATCAACGGATGATAACAATGACCTGTGTAGTAGCTGGGTGATATCAGGAGGTGTTGAAATGATGCATGAAACGCCAAAAAGCGACCTGTGCTTTTTGTTCATTCAACCCAGAATGAAGACAACAAGTTTCGTTCGTTCAACCTAGAACGAAGACAACAGGGGATTAGGGAAATAAGAAGGGTTTTTCATCAAGGGTATTCTTGGTATTTTGAAAAATTTAACCCACACGTGATTTTCTAACTAACGAAAATCTTACATCAGGTACCAAATTGTCACAAATTGAAAGTTAGGGTACTAAATTGTCCCAAATTAAAAGTTTAGGTACTAGACTGTCAGGATTTAAAGTATGGGTACTAAATTGGCACTCGACCTAAAGTGCAGGGTACCTATCGGGAATTTTCCCATAATATAATTGCTCTCTTGGAAGAGAATTCCATTCCCTTGGGGGCCTAAAATACCCAATGTCTCTCTCTCTCTCATTAATACACTCTTAATCACCTCTCTTTAATAATATAACTAGCAGGGACTCGTGCGATGCATGGGATTTATTAAGCGAAAGCTAAATAATAGAAAGGGTCGTTTACTAAAAAACCCCTTATAGTTTCATGGATTTACTAAAATCTACCCTATAGTTAGCATTTTACTAAAACACCACTTATAATTTGCAATGGATTTAATCAATCTTCCATTAGATGATAGTGGTTGACTCAAATGCTCATTTAAATAAATTTAATAAAAATAAATAAAAATAAAAATACCACAAAATGGTTGAACTTCTTACCACCACCTAGATGGAAATACAATTTGTTTTCGGGTAGATTTTAAAAATATAACTTTTATATTATTAAAATTGTTAGTATCGATTTAATTAGTAGAATTTAGTGATGAGAAATAGAAAAGCGTTAAATATATAATTCAATGAGAGAGAATGTGGGTTAATAACTTAAATATGGGAGTTAATGAAAGGTAATTGAATGAATTTAATAATAGTATTTAAATTACATTTTTCTCCTTACACTAAGGAGTGACCATATTAAAACATAGGGATATTTTTGTCAAGAAAAATTCCAAAACATAAGACTAATTCCACTCTAGTCTCTAATGTAGTTATTTAATCATCTATATCACTAATAATAACAATTTTCATTTATAACAAATTTTCATTAATATGATAAATATATAATATTAAGGGTATTTTGTATAAAAAATAATCAAGTATGGTTGATTAACAAACTCAGCTACATTTAGAAACTAATTGTAAAAATGGTATGTAGACAAAAAAAAGCTTTTGTTGGGACCAAATTGCTCCTAAATTAAAATGCATCTTGTTGTCTTCACTTCCATGTTATGTTGTTGCCCCTCTCTCATTTTTCACACTTTAAGAGGCTGTTTAGGTCCATTATTGTTTATTAAATAAATGTTTTATATGACATCTTCCTTGAAAAACAAGAAAAGTGGTTGAAAATGTTTTTTAGCATTTTTTGGCGTCTAGGTACCACATAAGCTGAATAGTGGAAAAACACCCAAGTGTTGGGAGAAGCATCAAAAGTCCGAGAAAACATTTATTTGATAAATGGTTTAACTAAACAACATTTCAAACTCCATTGAGGAAACACCTACGTGGCCCAGAACAACATTTCAAATAAACAACAATGGAACCAAACACCATCTAAAGCATTATTCATCTTCAACCACCCTCTCTTCTCACTTTTCTACACCTATTTCTCTCTCCACCAACCTCCAATCTTGCTCCCATGAATAAAAAAGTTTAAGCATCTTTAACATGTATCATCTAAGCACCAAGAAAAATCAAGAAAAAAAAATGTTTTTTTCTTAAACCAAGAAATATCAAAGAAAAACTTTCATTATGATCATTGATAATTTTACAAGCAAAATAACATAACTTGGTGAATGTTAATTAACTTGGGCGCATACAATATTCAATCTAATTTTTTGTTAAATAGGAGCTTAAGATAAAGAAATGTTCAGCTATTTCATTACATGATTCATTTCAACAATATTAATTCCATCAAAATAGAATTTTGATGCACTATTAATGGCTACATTATTGATGCATATTAATGGTTATTGTATGAAATAGCTAATGCATAAAGCCATTAATATGCATCGTCTTACTTTTTCTTTTTCACATCCCCTTAGAATTTGGTGGTTTTTATGAATTAAAAATAAATAAATAAGCATGGGTTAGTTAAACTCACTGAAAATTGGTTCACTTACCTTTTTATTAGGAAATTGAGTCTAATCACTCCCCTATAATACATGAGCATCTTTTAACACTAGCCCATCCATTGCATGAATCTCTTGTAGTTAAGGTTTTAAACATCGACACAATACACCCAATATGCGACCACCTATGATTCAATTTCCTTTTTAAATAGGAAATTGAATGTAACCAGTCCCCTATAAAACACTAATATAAGGGCATGTACTATGCATGTGTGCAAATAAAGGGTGAAGATATAAGTTAAGGTTATACAGTCAATTTTAACATTAACGACTTCCATAAAAACCAAGGCAAATATTTATTTTATAATAGTATAAATGAGCATCTTTTAACACTAGTATGTACATTGCATGAGTTTTTTGTAGTGAAGGTTTTAAATATCAACACAAAATATCCAATGTGAGATCCACCTATGCCCACACTATATTGTTTGATATTAGAATTGATGCACAAGATACAATCTAATATGCTATTTCCTTGGTAAGACTTGAACCCTAGTTGCCCAAATATGTAAAATTCTCTTAGACTATTAGACCATCTTACTATCTCATGATAACAAGTGATACACAATATATTTAATTTAGCACCCACATGTAATGCCCACAGTGTGTTGGTCGATATTTGCAATTGATACACAATATATGGTGTGTTGTGCTATTTATTAGTAAGACTTTAATCCAAGTCACCCAAATTTGAAGCAATTTGTGCTAACTTGGTTTGATCCCATAAAGAGAGAATAAAATTTTTCTCTAAGGAAAAAATTTGGAGGCTTCTTTAAATCATCAGCCATATGGAACCAATACACGTGATGGAAAAATAAGATCTTAGAGTAGAGTAGCTTGCACAATCTTCTGAGCTATAGGCTTTTGATTTTAGGTACTACTACACTTATCCATGCATTTTGTTATTGGGGTCTGGAACAACTAACGTTATAGTGAACTTACCACATTAAAGGTGATTGAATTATACTAGAAACTATTGGGAAGATAATTATTTTCCCCTACTTAGTTAATTGAGTTTTCAGTTGGATTTCTAGCAAATTTGTTCATAGGATACAATAGAGCCTTAAGTGAGAGATTGCAACCATCAAAGTTGAAGAATCTCCAAAAATACCTTCTATAAGATAGTAGTAGATTCGGAGAGAGAAAACAGTGTTTATGCAGTGATTTGAGATAAAACTTGTGTGTAAAATCAACTTGATTTTATACCCTTTTATAAATTCTAGAGTCATTATGAAGACGGGTGTGCTTGTTTGAAGAGGCTTGTCGTTGTATGCTAGTTCAGCACATTTCTATGTTACTAAAATATAGTGTTTTCACATGAAACTACACGGTCAAAGTCACATCTAAAGTGTTTCATTGCGTCACGCACACACATTGCATGGTAGGAAGTCTTTATACTCTTATCATATTTCTACTAAGTGTAAGCTCTCACTTAAAAGCCCAAAAAAAGTTTTGTAATTTTCTAATGTGGGACAAGGATTAAAAGGAGAGAAAACAAGTCAAAACAAAGAGTTTTGGTGAGAATTTTAAAACTATTTTCCAGAGTGCATGTGTGTAAGTGTGCTCTATGATATAATTAATCAATCAAACACTCATTGGATTTTAATGAGATTAAAATCCAACCGAAACATCAATGTTTATATGGCTTTTTGCTTGAGGTCCTAAACAGTGTTCTGACCTTGGTGCATATGGAGATGGTTGTCTCCAATTTTTGCTTTAGTTCTGAAAGTGACATTCATGTTCAGAGATTGCACCATGTTTACAACAGGATTAGATGGACTTGATTTGGACCATAACACTTGGAACAACAAATAAGTCCTGCTTACTTGGTTATTCAAATTAAGTATACTTCCAAAGTGCTACAGCAACGCAAGAAAGGAAAGGAGGTCTTGTGGATCATAATGTCCTTGGGTTATTAGCCATCTAGTTGTTACCTAGATGGTGCTTATAAATTTATGCATATGGTTGGCAAAATGTTGGGTTGGGCTTTATCCTTTGTCAACTTGATAAGAAAAATCCAAATTGAACCTAGTTCAAATAGGGGTATGATATCCCAACTAGACCTCTCAAAATGGATAGATTGGGGCCAGCTATTCCAACTTAAACCTATCACAACTGGAATCGATTTTGAAAATGGAAAACATCGAAAACAAATTGGTCATTGAAATGGGTCAATTATGCTAAACTGAATATAGAAAGAGCAATAGCTAGCGGTGGCAATTGGGTGGGTTGGGTTGAACTTTAACCCAATTCAACCCACCCAAACCCATTAATTTTATATTTATGGACTTAAAAAACAAACTCTCTCTCTTAACAAATAAGTTGGTTATAACTTGGTGGTAATTGTAGTTACTATTTACACAAGTGGTGAAGGTTTAGATCACATTTCATGCATGTTATTTTTACACAAGCGGCGAATCCATTTGACTATGTTCGGATTTTGGGTTTGACCGAACCACTTAGGTTTAAACTGGTTAGACCAACTTGAACTATCTAATTGGATTATCTTTGAGCTAATCACATTAAGGGTGGTTGAACCGTTTAGATCTGAATCAGTCCGGTGGGATTGGACTAGACCATATGAGGTTTGTGCACGGGTTTGGGACCGAACCGGGTCAACATAGGTAAATTAGGTCGGCTTTGATTCAGGTCAGGTTGTGTGATATTGGTCGGCCGAACATTCTAAACTGGGCAAAGCACACGGACACCAAACCATCCCGCCTAAAACTGTTTCAGATTCGGGTAAACCTAGATCAATTTGTGCTGGGTCGGGTCGGGATGTGTGAATACTAGTTGGAACGGATGACCCAAACCAGGCAAAGCAAGAGGTACCAAACCATCCCGCCCGGGGTCTATTTCGAATTTGGCTCGACCCGAATCATCTTGTACCAAGTCGGGTCGAGTTGTGTGAATACTAGTTGGACCAGACAACCCAAATTGGACAAAGCAAGTAGTAACAAGCCATCCCGCCCAGGGTCTATTTCGAATTTAGGTCGACCCAAATCAACTTGTATCGGGTTAGGTCAGTTATGTGAATATTGGTTGGACTAAACAACCCAAACTGGGTAGAGCAAGCAGCAACGAACCATCCCACTCGGGTCTATTTTGGATTCGGGTTAATCTAGATCGGTATATGCTAGATCGGGTCAGACCACATTGAATTGGTCTGAACTCAGGTAAATTGATTTGGATTTATGTTAGGTGAAGTGTGTTGATTCAAGACAAAACTAAATTTAGTCAATAATTAATAGAAAATTAATGCATTAATTATAAATTATTTAATTCAAATGAAGAAAATTAAAAAAAGACTAAGGAATTAATACTTGTGTCTATAATGATTAACTCAATGATTATCCACAACCCAACCCATTTAAATGGACAGATTGGATGATAGGTTGATCACACAATTTGCCAAATAAATGGATGGGTTGGGTGGGTTAGATATTTGATGGATTGGGTGAAAAATTGCCACCGCTAGCAAGAGCAGGTGGGAACATCAACCCATGGCATTCTGTCCTCAAGACTTCAGGGTCTAAATTCTGGCCTAGAAAGAGTATAATGATCATTGATTCATTTCCTTTGAAAATTGAGATACCATTGTAGCTTTGCAAATTCTAGAAAACGAACAAGGGCTAGTTGGACATACAAGAGTTGGCTTTATCCGGAAGAGCTTTGTAACGTGTTATAGACATGCAGAATGCCACTATCTTGTAGTATGTATATAAAGTCTGGATATGGATTCTTGATGTGTATATTTGGTGTTCTAGAACTCTCTCTGGACATTCACACAAATAGAGTGCCACTTATCTATAATTTTATATGATTCAATATGCACCCATATATGGCTGTTGGCAACAACTAGGAGACCAATTTGCTCCATGCGATTATTCCACCCTTTCCTTTCTTGATTCCTTGTTATTTCAATTACATTGGATTTGTTTCCCCTGGTTGAATTACTGTGTAACACATCTTGGCAAAAATAGGAATGGCAACGGGGTACAGATCAAATTCCCCGTCTCCAACCCCAATTATGAAATTAATCCCCATCCCCATCCCTGATCCCCATTGAGGATAAAATTTGTCCTCCATCCCTAATCCCCAACAAGAATGAGTTCTCCATAGGGACCCGACTTCCCAATTTTTTTTTAAAATAACAATATTTATTTGAAAAATAAATTTATTTAAAATAAATAAAAATTTTAAATTATAAATAATTTTTTAAATATGTTTTGATATATACATAACATATTTAATATATATAATATAAATAATATATGTAGTTAGGATCGGAATGGGGCGGGGACCTCAATCCCCATCCCCGACCCCATCAGGTCGGGGAAGTCAGATCCCGATTGGGGATGGGGAAAATTTCCATCCTTAGGCAAAAATATGATTCATGTAATAGACCCTGTATGGTTGGGGTAAAACTTGGATGGTGATGAATTTGACAATTTTGTTGGTACAATCTCATCATTGAGATGAAATTTCCTGGATATTCTAAACAAGATAGAGTATTAAAATATCGGAGGGACTCGATTCTTAGCTCATAATCTAGCATGCTAAATGAATAGCATGTATTTCATTGAGATAGATTATGACCTATAACAAACATTTCTAGGTGTAGGAAAACCACCATGTACAAATTTTAGAGTGCTCTAGCTACAACTCATGTTTATGTAACATCACCAAAGTTCAGATTGCTGTAGGAGGTTGCTTCATGCTTGCGTCGAGCTGGGGCATGCAGCTTGATAGCCTCCTGAGGTTCATTCTGTTTCTTCATGCTTAGGTGTCTTTTTTGTTCCATGAAGGCATCTGAGTTTGGATCTGAGTCAAAATCATTAGTTATTGTGTTGGAATGAAAATCTACATTGGATTTGAATCCCAAACATATCCTTCCTTGTTCCTACTTTTAATTGATTCACAAAATTGAGTAAGGGATGAATTTTGAGACAAATGATTCTCTGAGAACCAATCTTTTTCAAATCTGCACAAGGATTTCTGAGGATGAATTTTGAGACAAATGCTCGGCTAGCTAATTGTCGCCCTGGCCGAGGGCTGGGGGCTCAATGTGCTCACATCGACCCTGATCCTCTGACCCCCCAGCAAGGCGGACGCCTCGAGAGGGACCTCCTGCTTGGGGGCAAATAATTTTCAGCAAGTAATTCTTAGTAATTAAATTTTTCTATCTACCAAAATTACAAAAAATTATAGTTTAGGTGTTAATATTTGCAAAAAAAAAATATTCAATAATAGTAGCTATTGAAAAAATAAAATATATTTCATAAATTAATTTAACTACCCAAATTAATTTAAATAATTAATTTACTCTCATTTTTGGTTTCTAGATGGTTTATAATATAGATTAAGATGTGTTTTAGGAGGAATATTAGATGGGAGAGATTGTTTAAGAGAAATTTTAGGAAGAGGTTGAGACAATTAGTAACATGAGAGAGAGAGAGAGAGGAACTCTAGTGAAGAAGAGAGGGTTGCCGCATGATAATATAGATTAAGAGGTGTTTTAGGAAGAATATTAGGTGGGAGAGATAGTTTAAGAGTAATTTTGGGAGGGGGTTGGCTAAGTGATCGAGAACATGAGAGAGAGAGAGAGAGAGAGAGAGAGAGAGAGAGAGAGATTTGGAATAACACTCTAGTGTAGAAGAGAAGGCCGCTACATGGCTACATGGAAGGGCTAGAAAGGGGTAAGGGAGAAAGGAGAGGTTTAAGGGAGAAGAAGGGAGAAGGAGAGAGCTGCTGACATGGGACCTAATTGCTTTATAATATAGTATAGATGTTTGTATATGCAATTTTTAGTTGTTGTAGTAATAAATAATCTATATTTATAAAAAATTAATATATAATCTATGATAAATATATGTTAGACAAGTAAATTAATATGATTGTATGTACAAGGTAAATTCATTATCAATATATTAATATGATTGTATGCCAATAATGCATTGTTGGCATTATTGCATTTTAAATTAGTAACATGAGGCCCATTGATCTCAATGCATACCCTACATTCGACATAATCAAAGATACCCTATTTTAAGGTGCCACTTTGTAATTTTATTATGATTTTATCAAAAAAAAAAGTTGGGCATTTTGATAAACTCAGTGTTCATCAGGACCTATTGGCCATACGGTGTTTATTATTGACTTACTGTACCTTGTGTGGGCATTGTGGTTAACTTGCCATTGTAGGGGTAGTTTGGTTTTATTAATAAAAGGGTATTTTGGTCATTTTTTTGTAGAGTTCACATTTATGCTGAAAGCATTGATATTTGATGCCGCATACTTTGAAGGCCATTTTGGGTAAAATATTTGTAATGGTTACTCTTGTTAAATATAGGGGCATTTTAGTCTATTAGTTATGTATAGAGGCATTTTTTATTAATTAAATATTGTTTAAGCCCAATTGGTTCCCATAGGCTATTAGTATTGGTTATACCTTGTATGGGCATTTTGGACAATTGCCAATTATAGGGCCATTTTGATCAATTTATTTATAAAAGGGTGTTTTGGTCAAATCATTTTTATTCAATTTATGAAAAACATTGATTTTTATGCCATATACTTTGAAGGCCATTTTGGATAAAACATGGCTACTTTTGTTAATATAGGGGCATTTTGGTCAATTAGTTACCTATAGAGGCATTTTTGTTAATTTAAGGCCGTTGTACCTTATATCTATGTTGATTTTGGTCAATTTGTTAATAAAAGATTATTTTGGTCAATTTTCTTATAAGGTCCACATTTACAATGAAAAACATTGACAAATGGAAATGTTCTATTAATGCTAGTAATTATTTTGTAGCATTGGTGCATGTTTTTGTGATGAAATATGCCACAGAGTCATGAGAGCAATATTGGTATTGAAATGAAAAATAACGACCTTCTTAGCAATGTTACCAAATGCACGATTCTCCTTAGGAAGATTGATAAATGACTTACTAAATGCCAATATTTGACTTTTTAAAACAACTAAAATTGGACTTTTATAAAAAAATCCAATAAGCTTACCTAACCTCAATGCCCAAATGAAGCCTAAAATTGAATCATACTAATAACAATTATTATCATTAAAGACTTGCTATTTGAGACGTTTATTTGATCAATAACTTCCTATTTCAAATTTAGCTCAAGATTTGAAACTTGAACAGAAAATGAACTATATAGCCAAGAGAAAGAGCTCAAAATAAACAGAGGAGCATATACGATAGCATGAAATTGAAATGAATGATTTATGGTGCTGGTATCATGAATGTGCTTGCCTCAATTATCAATGAAATAGAAGAAATTACCCACCAAGAAAAACAGTCTCAAATACGAATATCCATAAAAACTGAGTACAAGGTGCAGCCTATATTGCTAATTTGATAAAAAAAAAAATAATCACTCTTTGGGATCACATCCATCTCTCTAATAATTAGCCGCTAGGGTTGGTAAAAGGAGCACAAATAGACTTTGAAAAGAAGAATACAAAGAAATATAATCCTCATCCAAGTCAGTCACATTATACGGAAAGGGACTGCAACTTCCTCAGACGTTTGATGGCTGGGGAAACACTCTTTGGACCCTTGCGTGCTTTTTTCACAGAGCTTGCCCGCTTCTTCAACTTTTTTGTGGTGGATGGGATCTCCCTAATTGGACCTGGGGGAATCCCTTTCTTAAGTGCACTACCTCTAGGAGTAGCTGAGGGTGGTAATCTCAAGCTTTGGGGAGGTAAAGGATTGTGTGGCTTCCAAACCAAGTTATTTTTCATGGAAAACCTGACCTTCTTGGCACTCTTTTCCAAACTTTTTCCTGCTGCACTACCCCCCTGATTACTCAAATCTGCACTATTAGAAACCTGCCCATCTACATTTTTTGACCTCTTTCTCTTCTTTGAAACACTATCAACCGGTGATGTGGGTGAGTCATATGCACTTATACCATCTTCCCCCATTCCAACCTCAGCAGCAACCTTCTCAAACTGCACCTGTAAATTTGATATCAGAGATTCAGATAAAGGAATCAAATTCTCATCAGATGCTGGGTCGTCATTTGTTGCAATATACTCGCTTCCATCCCTATCTTTTTCTTTCCCTTCATCATCCTCATTCAAATTCTCACCATTTGCGGTATGTATGTTATGATCCATGCCATTCTCTGAATCAACGGAACTAGCAAACCCATTCATACTGGTCTTGACTTTTTTACCAGTTCCTTTGGAAGCCTTTTTTGCCTTCTTGCCCTTCTTAGAAAGCTTACTTACTGACCCATTGGAAACTGCAGGTTCCACATCAACCACTTCTAAGGAGACATCAGTTGCACCAACTTCTTGTGCAGTAATGGGAATCAAATCAGGCACCTCATCTACGTTATCCCCAATGATCTCTGGAATTGAAACTTCTATTCCTGCATTTGACATTTCCTTTTCCAAGTTAAGAAACTTCTCATGCAACCCAAACAATACTTTCCTGTTACCTTGAATGCACTCTGGAGAGGAACCCAAATTAAAGAACTTCACCGAAAGATCCAATGTCAGAGCTATTGTTCCAAATAGATTCACTTCATCGCCAGTTTCAACACCTTTCCCAGCTTTCTTGAGCTCCAAGAGCTTCTTCCCATTTCTAAGCAAGCAATCAAATATGCCAGATTTGATCTTATTCAGAAAAACTTTATCTGAAGACTTCTCCATCACAGAAAGGAAAGGTTTGAACAGGACACCTAATATTTCCAATCTAACAGGAAGAAAAGGCTTGAGTTCTTCCAAGAAAACCTCAGAGACATGATAATTAATACCCTGAGCCGGATACTTATCAGAAGCCAAAAGCGTTTTTTCTTCCCAGATGCACATCAAACGACTCGACAACTCAAGATCCCATGAATTCTTCTTCAAAAGAAGGAAGAAATAGTTAACAAATCTACGAATCAAAAGATAAAACTTGTCCAACCTAAGAAGGTCTATTCCACTCCATTCGCGACGAATCGTCGTCAAGAAAACCTCGAAGTAATGCACGGATAGAGGGAGATCGAGACTTACAAGAAGCGAAGCGAGTCGGTTGATGAGCTCGATCTGAATTTTTTGTTTATCGGCGTGCCAGACGCAGTAGAACAAGCCTTTCCAGATCTTCTTCATTTCGTCATCCGAGACGTGTCCCTGTGACGGTAACCATGTTTTGAGGAGACGAAAAGCTCTGTCTCTAGTAGTCTTGTTGCAGGAAGCTAGGTTTTTAGCAAGGACCGAGCCAGCTAGGGCACCGTCCATTTACAGAGGGAAACCCTGGATCTAGAGAACCTCTCCACAAACCCAGCGGAGAGAATGGAAAAAAAAAAAAAAAAAAACCTTAGATTTCGAGATGTGTTGATCGACCCAAATCGGAGAAACCCTAGACTTTGAACTTTCGGATCTACTTGCTACTCACGAAGAAACAAATGAGGAACGAAATAATAAAAGAAAGACCGGAGAGAAATATTAGGGTTTCCAAAAGAACGAGAGAGAGGCCGAGCGCATACAGAGAAAGAGAAACTCTTCGTTCCTTCTCTCTCTTCTTTTATTTTATTTATTATTTAGGTAGGAGGTTTTGTCGCAAAACAAACGCGATATGGTTTCTTCAAAAATCAAAACTAGGTATGGGCGCTTAACGGGTCCCGTGCAGCACTTAGACCCGTTCACGAGCCTGGCCGGGCCGGGCCGGGCTTGGCTTTGCTTCGCTTCTTTATTTATTAATAAAAAAATGTTTAAGTTTAAGCCTGAGTCTGAATTAGTGGTGTAAACAGAATTTGATTCGACATCAGTGGATATTGAAAATTAATATTTGAATTCGAATTTGATTAAATATTTAAATATTTAATTTGATTCGACCAATTAATTATTTTATGTAATTAATAAATATTTTATTTATATAAAATATATAAATATATAAATTATTTATATAATCTAATTATATATATATAAGAATTAAATAATCAATTGAGTTTGGATATTTATCAAATTGAATCAGGTCATATCCGAATTCAATTTGATTATGTCAAATCTTGAATTCGAAATCGGATTTTTGAATACCGTTAACACCCCAAGTTTGAACTCAGCCCTTATTCAATCTAAACTCCTACCTTTATATATTAATTACATATTACTAATAATATTATGTATGGGCTATTTGAAAAGTTCTTAGCCTAGGCCTATAAAAGAATGAGCCAAGCCAACTTGGTAGCCCATAATGAACTTATTACACAAGGTTTGGACCACATTTTTTTAGGATAAATTTCTTAAATTACCCTTATGGTTTAGCTAATTGACTAAGTGTATCCTTATTGTTTGAAAATTGACTAACGCTACCCTTAATGTTTCTAACAATTGATTAATCATTCTTAATCATTAGCATGCATCAATGGAGATATGAAAAAGACTATTTTACCCTCCACTATAGATTACTCGGATCTCTCTCTCTCCCTCTCATTCTCTTCGTCAGAACTGCCGAAACAGCAAATGATGACCGGATCTAGGTTCCTTGCAGATCTGAGAGATACTCAAATATGGGTTCCTTACTCAGATCTCTCCCTCTCCCTCTCCCTCTCATTCTCTTCGTCGGAACTACCGGAATGGAGAATGATGGTTGAATCTCATATTTGAGTATCTCTCAAATCTCAGATTTGGGTTCCTTACTTAGATCTCTCCCTCCCCCTCTCATTCTCTTTGCCAAAGCTGCTAGAACGACGAATGATGATTGAATCTCAGATCTCAGATTTAGGTTCCTTGTAGATATGAGAATATGAGAGATACTCATATATGGGTTCCTCACTCGAATCTCTCCCTCCCTCTCATTCTCTTTGCTAGAACTGTCAAAACCACAATAGTGACAACCACCGGTAGAGTGTAGTGGAAGATCTCCCTTGTTCTCCTTTTTTCTTGTGTGCTTTAGTTAGACCAAGCGGAAAAGAGCAGTGGTGGATCTCCCTTGTTTTCCTTTTTTCTTGTGTGTTTTAGCTGGACCAAGCGGTGGAGGGCAGCAGTGGATCTCCCCTATTCTCCTTTTTTCTCGTGTGTTGAGTTTTGACGGAATATTAATAGAACCTAATGGTAAGGGTAGAATTAGTCAATTGTCAGAAACAATAAGGATAGTGTTAGTCAATTTTCAAACAGTAAGGATACACTTAGCCAATTAGGTAAAGCATAAAGGTAGTTTAAGAAATTTACCCTTTTTTTATATAAAGCTTGGTTCACATTTTCAATTATGATTTTTAAGATAGTCATTTGTAGGCAAGGTTTTAAAAACCAACCTAGAAATGGAAGTACTTTTGGCCTCTTAGGTTAGCAATTCAAAAGTCAGGTCCAAATGGATTAGCCCATGACATTTATACAAATTTAAAAAAAATAAAAATGACCCAAAAAACAATGTTCAGGTTGAACTGTTTAGTAGTTCAATCCAAGGTTCAAAATATCAATACGCTCGCGTATCAATACTTGTTTTTTTAGTTTTTTTTTTTTTCAAAACAGGTTCAGGGGAGACTGTCTAGGACCCCTCCACCCCCTGAACCGGTCTAACCCTCGATACT
The DNA here is from genome assembly GCF_056320005.1 of Nelumbo lutea. NCBI lineage: Eukaryota > Viridiplantae > Streptophyta > Magnoliopsida > Proteales > Nelumbonaceae > Nelumbo > Nelumbo lutea. Next base: position 33,279,234 of record NC_142691.1, read on the forward strand.
TCCACTGTAAGGGTGTATCAGAAGGGCCCCAGATGATACGTATCGGCCAATACGGGCCAATACATAACAATACTTTGAACCTTGGTTCAATCGTTTGATTCAATAGTTTTATTGATCCTATGAGTTTTGATTATAATAGACTCATTGAAAGTTCTAGTAGTTTGAAAGGTAAGTGTACACTTGTAGCAAATGGATCCTCAATTAAACTCAAAAGACTTATAAAACAAATGATAATCGAAGCACAAAGGACCAGTTGATTCAAATGATGGGTTGAATACTATGTGAGAAAGAAGAAAGCTACAAAGAATAAAAAGAAAAAGAGGACATTAAGCTCTAGAGCCTTTAACATGTTTTAATATTTTTAGGATTTGATGCAATCAGTTGCGAGATATATTACACATAATTAACACAAACCTACTTCGGTTATACCAAACCTCAAAGACCAATGGTTAAACTTGAAAAGATTTTTAGGCTCTTCTTGGATTTAAAATTGGACTAAATTGTGAAAATTTTAAGTTTGGGAGGATAAGGAGTCGGTTCCTAAGCTCTAAGAGTCAACTATCATGAAGTTTTGTAAGGTTAGATGTTGTTAATAGTTGACTATCAAGAAGCAGTAATTGAATACCCTTGATATTTTGATATTGGTGTCACCCAATAGTTGACTACCCGTTTTTTATAAATGTTTTTTTTTTTTTTATTATCATTGGAATAAACCCATTAGTTGACTACCCTTATGGCAATAGTCGACTGCTTGTGACAGCATCAACAATGCTTAGGGAGGATTGATATTTGTTAGAAATCATTTTAAGACTTCCCAGTAGAGGATTGAGATCAGTTTCCAATGGCTAAAAAATGGTCATATTGCTTTAGCTATAAAAATCTGTGAGAATAAGAAAAAAATTAGGCAAAAATGTGAAATTCAAAGGGCTTAGTAAGAAGAACAAGAGGGAAACATGAGAAAATACAAGGAGAGACTTGAGCCTAGACATTCTTGGTGTTATCTTGCACATTGGATAAGTTTTGCTCAGTGTTTAAGAAATTAGACTAGACCAGATGGTTGGATTGGTTGAATCATGACATGGGGCCGTAGTTGGTTCGGTCACACTCCAAAAACCAAGAACCAGAATTGTTAAGAAACGGTGAAAACTAACAACTAACTAACCAGTTTAACAAGAAAACCGACAAACCAATCCCAATTTCATGAAATCACTTAGGTCATTAGATAATTAAAATTTCAAAACATGTATGATAAGACTTAAAATCCATGACCTCTTATTTTCAAGTATTGCTTAATTACCATTAATCTACTTTTTTTGTCTTACTTAATTTATTGTAAAAGATTGTGAACTAAGAGGTTCGAACCCCAATCAGGAACTTTCCATCTATCAACCATATTTAAGATGACAAAAGTTGTATAATATATAATATATATTGTTTATATAACCCGCAATATATATACATATATTCCATGTCATCATTGTCCAGTCTTGATTTGACCCTAATTGAACATCTTACTTGCAAACCTCTCCCTTTTTTGGTTTTATGCCCGGTTTGGTTCTCTAAACATTGTTTTTGCTTGTATTGTCATATTAACTTATTAAAAGGCATTGTATTTTTTTGAGCTTTTTATTGTCATATCTTTGAGATTGTAAAAGGTTTGGATATATAACCTATAAGACTATCCGAGGACATCAAGTCTTCAAGGTGTGAATCTAAAGGCACAATGTAGGGTTGTGATAACACACCTAAGTCTATCCGATAAAGGTCTTGTTAGCACTCGTGAAATCCAATTGGCTGTAAAGGTTTTGTTGGTGCCCAAGAGGTCCAGCTAGTTAGTGGACATTCTAAGGTGGTGTGCCAGGAGAGTATGTAGGCTGGGTTTGGCCATGCATTTATAAAAATCTTGTGCATTGTGTTCTTCTTGTTGTTATTTAAATTTATTTCACAGACTGTTGTATGTGTTACATGGTTCTTTGTATTATTGTTCTCCACAACATCAAAATAGCACTTAAAGGTTTTAAAAGGAGATCTGTAGAAGTGAGGAGAACCCAATTCAGCCCCCTCTTGGGTTAGGTCACCTAGGCTATCAAGTTCATTGGTAGATTCAATGGTTTTTAGGAAAAATCTAGGCTATGTGAAAAATGAAAGGGAAAATTCTTGATTAGTACCCTGAACTTTAGGGGTTGTCTCAAGTCAGTCCCCGAACTTGAAACGTGTCTATGTAGTACCCAAACTTTTGGAATGTGTCTAATAGGTCCCCGTTGTTAAAAGTCTATCAGCTAATTTTGGAAATGCCAAAACTACCCATCATGTATCCTATACTATTCTTTATCTACAACTTTCACGTAAACCAATTGAATCAAAACTCCTCCTGATTCGAGCGAGTCAGAACTGATCCTGCATATGAAAAAAGGCCAATGCGTCGTGGGCTTAGCGCCTTGGCCTTCATTCAGTCCTTAAATCACAAAGAATCGGACCACACAAAAGTCCTTGTGCTTAAGAAGATTGAGAAAATGAGAAAAGATTTCAAGGTGGATAGACTCATTCAGCGCCCATCAATGAGGATTGAATTGATACTAGACAATGTTTAAACTGGCATCCTCCCAATCAATGTTGGGTATGACACCACAGAAATGAACCAGCGTCCTCCCAATCAATGCTTGTTCTGAACAATGGAGGCCAGTGTCGGTTCAATTGCAGGTTCTCACAACAGGAATGAACTGGTCGCCATCCGTCGAGAGGGAGCATCTGGCGTAAGTTCAAGGATTTGATCTTGAAGATTGGAAATGATGAATTCTTTTTTGTGGTTTGACAGGAACATATATCCCCTTGTTTCCATTCATATTTCCAGTGATTTATCATTGCTTTTCAATGATATGAATTCGTTTAACTATGCAAACAGAATATTAGTTGTTTTTTTTATGCATTTTATCTATTCTTGTAATGAATAGTGTCTTCCTTCAAGGTAAAAGACAACGAACAATCTTATATCGAAGGGTAGTTTTGACATTTTCAAAGTTTTAAGTGGCATATGTTATCACATGATACAAATAACTGAGGGATTGTTAATTGTAGGGACCTATTAGACACATTCTAAAAGTTCAAGTACTGCATAGACACGTTTTGAAGTTCGAGGACTGACTTGAGACAACCCCTAAAGTTTAGGGTACTAATAAAAAATTTTCTAGGTGATTGGTTCTTGTGTTGAGTGCTTTGGTTGTTGGGTCAATGATGATTATAAAACCAATGGTTATAAGTCCAACATATTACTTATATTACTTGGTAAGGACTATAACTTAGGTCTAGGCCCGACTTGGCTTGGATTCAAAGCCTAGTTTTGGGTTTATGACTCTTATATATGATATATTAAATATAGAATATTTTATATTATATGTTTATGATGTGTATAAAATTTATTTTATACATTATATAATACTAGTTTAAGGGCACATGCTATGAACATGTGCAAAGTTAAGGTAAAAGATAAAATTATATAATATTGATACTTTGATATATGTTTTATGACAACACAAAAGTGAAGGCAACATTCACTTTATATAGTATAGATAATATATTACATATAAAGTATTATAGGTGTCATATTATAATATTTATATAAATATATAAAATATAACATACAATAACATATACAAATTTGTATAAATATATGTGGGTTAGGTTAGGATGAAGTATCACGCCCAAGCCCAACCTAAGTTGAAAATGATCACTCCTAGTTAATTGTAAGTTTGTCCCTTGAGCTTTATTTGTAATAAAGTGAAGATTAATTAGATCCAATTTGAATATGTAAAAACATTGATACATACACATGTTATATTAACAAAGATGCTTTCTATTAGACTCACAACTACCACCCATAAGATAAAACCATGAAGTGCTTAGAACAAAATAGTAACACCCAATAGTAACAAAAATCCAAATAAAGATAAACAAAATGAATAACACTAGTAACATAGAATATTTATGTGCTTTGGCCTTATTGCTTATGTCTACGGAAAAATGAAAACCATTCTTCACTATGAAAGAAAATAAAAAATATTATACAGTACCTTGTGGATTGTTTCCAAACCAACCCAAACCATTATTTACTATTATACCTTTCATATCTCAACCTAAAGAACATAAATAGAGAAATGTGTACACTCTTATGCCAAGAGTATTCATTCTCTTAACCTACTTTTTCCCCTTAACCTAAAGGAATGACCACACTAATTATTAGATTACAACTTAATTAAATTATTGAAAAATAAATGACAATCCCAACAATCTCTACATTGGCTTATTTTTCAACCACCCTGGTGATCCTCAATTTGTGCTTTCACTTGTTTGCAAATATCCTAAATATTCATTGGCTTGAGAAACACTACCAACTACACAACCAAAATCACTTAGTCTTAACGGTTCCTTATTCAAACACTAGAGATAATTCACTTGTGTATCTGCACTCAAGTTAACAACCCTAGTTAAATCTAGAGAGGGACCTCAATCATTCCCCTCTCCCAATAGGAATATTCTTTTTATCATCACTTGTAGAGTTGTACCTTAGAAACATGTGATATTTTTGCCCCAACTATGAAAGAAACTCTCTATGTGGCCACACTATCTTGTACATCTCATTTTTAGCAACTCATGGAGGTTTTGAGAACCTCTGTGCTCTCAACTAAATGCTATAAATCCTTTGTAATTTTTTCCCTTTATCAAGATTATACTATAGCATTTGGTTTTCTTGACTTCACCTACAATATAGACTTTGCAACCTTTGGAGTCCAACAAGCTAAATGATATTAGATTCATACACATCTTTGCGACATATATTATACTACTATTACAAGTGTAAATGAGAGTGTAGAGCTTTTTGTTTTACTAAAATATCCCAATTTTTGAATTTTGTTTTTTTCTAATTGTAAGGATAAAAATGTATTTTAAATCACATTTCTCTTCATCCACATCCCACTCATTAAGGCTTATATTTAAGGTAATAAATCAAATTAACATTTATTGAATCCTATTTTTGACTCAAATACCACTATATTTTAATTTGGTCCATATCTAAATATAAGGTCACAAAATGTAATTTGAACTGCTACATTTCTTCTCATTCAATTCCCTCTCATTATGTCTTATATTTAGGGTATTAATTCCATTTCTTTCATTGAATCATATATTAATTAACCACATTAAAGAAAAATAAGTGTAACAAAGAATAGTTGTTTTTACTGATGATAGAAATAAAATACAAATTTAAACCAACCCAAAATTGAAGTTGTTTATCTGTTTGGTAGTAAGTCATCAATTTAACCTTTTTGGTCAAAATGTATCATTCCTTGATGTTATAGTTAAATAATATTAAAAATTAAAAAAGATGAAAACACACAAAAATATAAAAATAAAAACAAAATTGTAGAAAACGTTTGGGCACTTCTCTAATATCATATATTCATCATATTAAACAAAAATAAATGTGACAAATAAGAATAATTTTTAATGACATAGAAATATAAAAATTGTAAAAAAATTGGAAACACATTATTTACTATCATTATCATCATAAAAAATTCCCATCTGCAAAGCACGTACACATTTACTAGTATCACCAAAAGTGTGAATCACTACAAACATTTTGATTTTCACAATCTCAACACCAGTGATGTCACAAATAGACCCATCACCAAAGGAGACACCATCGATCTTTATTTCTTGGAATGTATTAAAATATTTCTTTCTAGAGAAGACATGCATAGAGCACCTAGAATTTAAAACATATTCATCTAGAGAATACGTGTATATACCTTTAGAGACTACACAAACCTATTCATGACCTTGGATCTAGACTTACCATTCTTAGGTGTCGTTTAGGTGCATTGACGTGTGATCTCTAAAAGGCAAATCACATTTGAAAAAAGTAGTATGAAAAGTTGCATTTATTTTTTAATTTTTTTGACATTTGAATGTAGAAAATTTTGCTTTGAAATCTAAATGCTAGATTCTGAGAATGATAGTTGACAACTTTACCCCAAGGGAGGAGAACGTTTAGTAATTGTTACTAGCAATTAATAAAAAAGGTTAGGAAAAAGAAATGGTTAAAAAATGAATAAACTAAAAACTAATTAATAAAGTCATTAAATAATAATAAACTATATTAAAAATAACAAAATGAATAAAATTTGATAAATTATAAAATAATTAACAAAGTGATTTGATGAAGGATGATTTGATCCAATCTATGAAATGGCGACACGTGGACACTAACTAGACGTAAGCAACAGCTCAGCATTGTGGCCCAGTACAGCTAAGTAACGGGCCCATAAAGTAGCTTGCCACATCATATCGCGCAGAAGGAGGAGCTCGTCACGACGCAAGCTCCGGGTTCCCCAAGCTACCCCCAAAGGGATATTCCGAGGCAGCTTCAGCTCACAAGCTAAGAAAACCAGCTCGCCCGAGCTCCTGAGCAGACAAGTCATCCCGAGGACTAATTCTACTAAGGATACTCCTGAAGTATCCCGAGCTCGCTGCAAAGTAGCTCGCGAGTGAGCCGCACGAGCATTTCACAGGAAGCTTCTATCTGATAGGCCTTACTAATCAGGCTGTGCCATATCCCTTACTGACGGTGCAGTCCCTGTCCTTTCGTCAGTCTGTGCCCACATCTCTCAGTAGGCGGAGGTGTGCCTGTCACTTTGGGGACGTGTCACTTGCCCGGGTAAGGAGTACGTCGCAACAGCCACCTACGCAGCCCTGGCAGGTAACGGCTGTGGCAGGGGCCCAGTGGCGGTTATGCCTGATCTCACAAAGAGCACCCCTATAAAAGCCCTCAGGGCAGAGGAGAAACTTCTTCTTGAGACCTCCAATCTCTCGAGTATAGGAAAAAAGCGCGACCTCCACTCATAGCCTTTGTTTTTCCCTTTACTTTCTATTCACAATACTACCTTAAGCATCAGAGTATTCCCACCGGGTAAATCCCCGGGAATCTTTCCTTTCATCTCCTCAGGTGTCGTTCGTTGCCAGCAAGGAGCCAATCAACAGTCAGCTAGGAGTGCCCAGATCACGCTACACCATTTGGCGCCGTCTGTGGGAAATGCTTCAGAAGGCCTTTCTCTCCAAACTCTTTCAGTTCCCTCTTCTTCCTTGAAACAATCCAACATTCATGGCTTCCCCTAGCAACATCAGATGAAGCACGGAAATGGATAACTCTAGGGAACAACCCCAGCTTCCTACTATCTGTATCGGATAGTTCACCGTCCCCCTCTCAGCGGACGAAATCCCTAGCTTGAACGTGCCTCTCACAATGGCACCTGTCATGGCCCCACTCCCTACTACAACCGGAACGACGTTCACCGAACCTTCGGTCGTGCCCCCATTGGCTAGCTTGAACCAGCTGGAGGACCTGATGCAGTGCATGAGAGCCATGTAGGCCCAAATGCAACAGTTCCAACAACTTCAGCTCTATTAATAGCACGTGCTGCACCAGGTCCTCCCAGTACCAATATCAGTAGCAGTTTCCCCAGCTGCCCCAGCCTCAGCTTCAACAGCCTCAGCTCCAGCCTCAGCACTTGGTCTCGCAGCAAGCCAAGTCCCGCCACCGGAGTGAACACTCTAGTCGGGGAGAGGCCCCCTAAAATCTCCCAAAAAACCAAGCCTCCCCCCACGGCAGACGGGAGAGACCGACTACCCCGATCTCGCCGCGGGCGAATAGGTTAGGAGGACCCCGGCTCGACAGGTTAGCGTCGCCTCGATAGTCAAAGTTTGCAACCCCGATTCTTGAGAACCAGTTCGAGATCCTGGCAACAAACTCCAAGCAAGCCTCTTCTGTCTGTAGCCATCACCAGCAGACCGGGCTACCCCCGGCGTAAACCATTCTAGATAGCACGGAGGTGAGCAGCATGAATGCCGAGCCCGTCAGGAAGCAGAGGCACCGACACCAAGCTCGCCAATCTGTCATCCGCGATTTGCCCGAGCTAATGGGCAAAGAAGGGGTAGGATCGACCAAAGCCAAAGCTCCCCTCCTCTCAGTTCCGTCCCCCCTGTCTTCCGAACTCCTGGCGGTCCCAATGCCCAAGGATTTCAAGCTCCCCCCTCTTAACAAGTATGACGAGTCGTTCGACCCGAGTGATCATGAAGATGCCTTTCAGTCACAGATGCACCTGGCACGAGCCAGTGAGTCGTGCATGTGCGTGGCCTTCTCCACCACGTTCAGGGGAGCAGCCTGCACATGGTACCAAAACTTGGCACCCGGGTCAATAAGAAGTTGGGCGTAGTTCGCACAAGCCTTCACGTCCCACTTTGTCACCAGCAAGTGGTGCCCGTGAACTGAAGAAAGCATCTTCAACGTAGCACAAAGGGAGGAAGAGTCCATCAGGAGCTATATCAAGCGGTTCAACGACGACTGTATGCAGATACCGCGCCTGGATCCCGTTGTACGCCTTGCAGCAGCCAAGAAGGGTGTGAAACACAAGGAATTCAAGTGGCACATGGTCGTCAACCAACCTGTGACCATAACCAAGTTTCTGAAACTTGCAGATAAGTTCATAGCCACCAAAGAGGAGATCAACCAGAAGAGTGAGGGTGCACCCGAAAAAAGAAAGAGAGAAGGAGAACCTTACAGTCAGGAGGACACCCGAAGAAAAAAGAAAACAGCTCAGGGTGCGAAGTTGGGTCAGCTGTTCCGAGCTCCTACTCCAGACCGAGCTGATTACACTTCACTGAATGCGAAGCGGGCTGAAATTCTGATGGCGATCAAGGATGGCCCGTACGTGAAGTGGCCACCCCGTCTGAGGGGAAATCCCAATGATAGAAATAAGAATCTATATTGTAGCTTTCACAAAGACCACGGTCACAGTACCGAGGGTTGTAAAAACCTCCGCGACGAGATAGAGGAGCTCATCTGTCGCGGATATTTGAGAAACTTTGTACAAAAATAATAATAATAATAATAATAATAATAATAATAATAATAATAATAATAATAATAATAGTAATAGAACAGGTCGGCAAGGGGAGCACGGAGAAGACGCTACCGAGTCCAGCAGCAAGCCGGCCGAACAATTGCAGAGGCAGCCTTCGGAGGAGAGGCCAGTTCGGGGGACCATCCACATGATAGTGGGAGGTTCAATCGTTGCGGGTTGCACTTCAGTGGCAGCTTGGACGTCGGTTCGTGAGGTCACCCGGGAGGAGCAAAACCCCCCAAAGCAGCCAAGAACAGAAGAGCCAATTTTCTTCACAGAAGACGATGCGCGAGGGGTTCATTACCCCCACGACGATGCGCTCATTATAAAGCTGAGAATCAACGACTTCGAGGTCAGGCGCGTACTCATCGATTCAGGCAGCTCAACCAACATACTTTTCAAAGCTGCGTTTGACCAGCACCAGTTGTAGAGAAGTGACCTAATGCCCGTAGACACTCCTTTGGTAGGCTTCAGCGGAGAAGAAGTCTAGCCCCTTGGGAAAATAACAATACCTATAGAGGTCGGCACGTGGCCTTGTATGGTCAGATTTGAGCATAACTTCCTCGTGGTAGTGACCCCCTCGCCCTACAATGCCATAGTAGGTCGACTGATCACCTATGTCCTACGGGCGGTGGTCTCCACTTACCATTTGGCTATGAAGTTCCCAACAGACTTCGGGTTGGGAGTAGCGCGGGGCAACCAGCTTGAGTCCAACAAGTACTACGTTGCTACCCTAAAGGGGAAAACCAAGGTAACCGATGACCTTGAACTGGAGCTACCCACGGAGCAAGGTGAAGAGTGAGCCACACCCACGGAAGAAACAGTTGCGGTCCCGACCTCGACAGTAGACCCAACTCAAACGCTCCAAATCGGCGCTTCCGTCTAGGAGCCCCTACGATCCGAACTGGTAAGTTTTTTACTTCAAAATTTAGATATTTTTGCATGGTCCGCAGCAAAAATGCTCGATATAGACCCCAAACTCATAACTCACAAGCTGAACACTGATCCTGTAGTTAGGCCTGTTAGACAGAAGAAACGCAACCTAGCCCCAGAATGGTGGAAAGTAGTTGACGAGGAAGTCGAGAAGCTCCTCGTAGCGGACTTCATAAGAGAAGTCCAATACCCGAGCTAGGTAGCCAACCCTGTCTTGGTAAAGAAGGCCAACGGCAAGTGGCACATGTGCATCGACTACACCGACCTGAATCGGGCTTGCCCCAAAGACTGCTTCCCGCTCCCCCGAATCGACCGTCTGGTGGACGCGATCTCAGGGCATGAGTTGCTAAGTTTCTTGGACGCCTATTCGCGCTATAACCAGATCAAGATGGACCTAGCAGACGAAGAAAAGACTGCCTTCATCACAGAGTTTGGCCTGTACTGTTATAAGATTATGCCCTTCGGGCTAAAAAATGCAGGGGCAACCTTTTAGAGGCTTGTAAATAAATTATTTGCGCCGTTAATCGGCAAAAAAGTAGAGTGCTATGTGGACTACATGGTCGTCAAAACTCAATTTTCACATGAATTAATACAAGACTTGTGTTCTGCTTTTGAAATTTTGCGTAAGTTTAATATGAGATTGAATCCAAACAAGTGTGTGTTTGGTGTAACCTCGAGTAAGTTCCTAGGATACATCGTTAACCGGTGCGGCATTGAAGCCAACCCGGATAAGGTTAAGGCCATATCATGAAGCCACCCCGAAAGCTGAAGGAAGTTCAGAGGCTGAATGGCTGCATAGCCGCCCTAAGCCGTTTCATGTCTAAATCGGCGAATCGTTGTCTGCCGTTCTTTAAGGCAATAAAGAGCAAAGGGTTTGAATGGACCCAAGATTGCTAGCTCACGTTTCACGAGCTCAAAGAATACCTTACTAGCATGCCGACCTCAACTTGGCCCGACGAGGGCGATGTTTTAGAACTCTACCTCTCAGCAAGCGACGAGGTGGTCGTCAGTTCGGTACTAATTAAGGAAGTAGATCGGGTCCAATGACCCATCTATTATGTTAGTAAAGTATTGCAGGGAGCAGAAACGAGATACCCGGAGATGGAAAAGCTAGCATACGCATTGATAATTGTAGCTCGAGAGCTCCGCCCGTACTTCCAAGCTCATACCGTTATCGTCCTTACCAACAAACCTCTGAGGCAAGTATTGCTTAAGCCCGAGGTCTCCGGCCGGCTGACGAAATGGGCCATTGAGCTCAGTGAGTACGACCTCCAGTACAAATCGTGAACTGCCATTAAGGCCCAAGCCTTAGCAGATTTCATACCCGAATGCACATTCAGCTCTGAAGATCCCAGTCCGGTTGAGCGCGAGGCTCCCACCTCGAGTGAGCCCGAAGTTCCCGGATCGATCGAGTCCGAACCCCGTGAAGTAGTAGCCAGTGTGGCACCTCTCCTAGCTCGGCCAACCACGAGCTGGGATGAGGAGCCCTAGATCCTTCACATAGATGGCTCATCGAACCAACAGGGCAGCGGTGCCATAATAGTTCTGCACAGCCCAAGCGGCATGAAACTGGAGTACACGCTATGCTTCGAGTTCGAGACATCCAATAATGAAGCAGAATACGAGGCGTTGAGAGCCAGACTAGCCTTAGCCAGAGAATTAAAAGCCAAGCACATCGTTATCTACAACGACTCCCAACTCGTGGTCAACCAGGTCACGGGCGAATATGAAGCTCGTGAGCCGACCATGGTCGCCTACTTAGCCAAAGTTAGAGAGGCCGTGCTCAACTTCCAGCCACACTTCATCAGACAAATCCCTAGGTCGGAGAACACCGAGGCTGATGCCCTGTCCAAGTTATCAAGCACTAGCGACATCGCCATGAGAACCATGTACATAGAAGACCTATCTCGTCCTAGCATTCTCGAGGGGGCAGAGGAGGTTGCTCCCGTCTTTCGAGCAGAGCCAAGCTGGATCGACCCACTCATGAGCTTCTTGTTACACGGGACCCTCCCTACAAATCGCAATGCAGCCAGAAGGGTGTAACATCAGGCAGCTAAATACGTTATGATAGACGAATGGCTATACAGGAGATCCTACATGCTCCCCTACCTACGATGCTTGCGACCTACTGAAGCCGAGCTCGTACTCCGCGACACTCATGAGGGTCTGTGCGGTGGACACTTGGGGGGCAGAGCCCTTGCCCAGAAAGCGCTTCAACAAGGGTATTATTGGCCAACAATGAAGGCAGACGCCATTGAACTCGTTAGAAAATGTGACAAATGTCAGAGACATGCCAATGTTTACCACCAACCTGCTGCCGACCTCAAGTATCTCACTAGCCCATGGCCCTTTGCACAACGGGGCATCGACCTACTCGGGCCATTCTCACCAGCAATGGGTAGAAGAAAGTTCTTAGTAGTGGCGGTGGACTATTTTACCAAGTGGATAGAAACCGAGCCCCTCGTGACGAACATAGCCCGAAATGTCCAAAACTTCTTTTGGAAGAACATCGTATGCCGCTTCGAATTACCTCGGGTATTGATTTCCAACAATGACAAACAGTTCGAGGACATCAAATTTAAAGATTGGTGCCAAGACATGGGGATCCAACAGATCTTTACTTCAGTCGTGCACCCTCAAGCAAACGGTTAGGCAGAAGTCACAAACAGAGCCATCCTCCGCGGACTAAAGGCACGGTCGGGCAGAGCTAAAGGATTGTGGGCAGATGAACTACCAGTGTCCTATGGGCCTACCGAACCACGAAGAAGACCGCCATGGGAGAAACACCCTTCAATCTCACCTACGGCACCGAAGCAGTGATTCCCGTAGAGATCGAAGTACCTACATTGCACCTAGAAGCATACAACGATCAAAGAAACGAAGATGAGCTACGTACCAACCTCGACCTACTCGACGAAGTAAGGGACCTCGCGTACATTAGGACTGCAGCCCAGTGCTGGCAAGCTCGGGTCCAACTAGGAAGGTCCTTACCGAGTGAAACGGGTGCTCAGGGAAGGAACGTATGAGCTCGAGACCCTCGAAGGGAAATAAGTACCTCGAGCATGGAATATTGTCAACCTGAGGCAATATTATCTGTAAAAATCAAGCGGACTACGGGTCCCTCCCAAAGCCTAAGGCCTAGAAGACCAAGCTAACATGACATCGGCACAAGAAGACCCAAGCTGCCACTTCGGCCTGGGAGAAATCTAGGAGCGGACTACGGGTCCCCCCCAAAGTCTAAGGGCCAAAACACCGAGCTAACAAAGACCTCGGTGTGAAGAAAGACACTTCAGTGGCGAAGGCAAGGTATGAAATATCAAAAGCGTAAGCAGCTCAGGTTTAAACCCTGCGAAGCATAGCTCGTCCCGATACATTGATAGAACTGAATAACCAACCAATGCTTAGCTCGGACATACGTTGTAATCACTCTGCGGTATACCACAGGGGCCTTAAGCGTAACAAATCGGGATAATGCCTACCGAAGAGCCCTACTGCAAGTATGTAAATTTAATAGCTCAAATGATGGAATTGCTTTAGTAAAAACAAAGGGAGTTCATCATACTCAGAACAAGGAAGAAACTTTCATTGACAAAAAAAAACAAAGAAGCCTAGAGAAACGCCACCTCAAGAATTCGCCTCCTCATCCTCCAGAGAATCAGGCTCCTCTTCATCTGCTTGGCCTACTGTCTCGGGAGACAGACCCTTCATAGTAATGCCATCGAGGTTGAGCCCGAAGAACTTCTTCCGAACTAGCCACCCGCAAAGCTTAAACCCTGAGCGGTATGAACCCGAACCATACTCCGCTTGGAGGTCATGAAATTCCTGGGAGTCCTTAAAATCCCAGACCGCTTTCTCTCGCTCAGTCTCCACCATCTGATCAAAGTTTTGGGTCTGATTCATAAGAGTGGACTCCAAGTCCCGCACCTACTGCCTGAGAAGCTCCCTCTCCCCCGCCATCCTCAATGATTCCTCCCTATAGCATGTGCTCTCTTTAGTAAGCCGAATGATTTGAGCCTCCTGGTCGTGGAGAAGTAGCTCCTGAGACTCGCTCCCCTTGCGGGTGTGATGGAACTCACCCCGGATTTGGTCGAGCTCGACCTAAAGCTTCTGGTTGGCGGCACGCTAGTCGAGGGCATCGACGCAATGAATGAGCGTCTGGAGAGCCATGGCATGGATGATAGAATTTACCTATCGGCGAAAAAGAAAGATCAGAAGGCAGCGGGAAAAGGGCGAAACAAGAGAGGAAGAGGGAAAAGGGTCACTTACCACCATGTTGTGAGCAGAGGCGAACGTGGAGAGGTCCCCGGGCTCCATGTTTCCCCACTGAGCGATTTCGTCATTAGTGATTGCCTTCCGACTCCTTCGGCGAGCTACCAGATAATCATTCACCCCTTCCCAGTTTCCCACTGGGAATCGGGGGTAAGGACGGGGTTGAAGGGGGTTATAGGGTACCTCCCCCGGCTGAGGGAGCTCACTTCCCCCAGGGTTAGTCCCACTAGTCCCCTCAAGAGGGGGCATCGGAACCTCTGGCAAAGGAGAGGGCAGGATCGACTCAACAGACCTGAACTCAGTGCTTCCCTAATGTGGGGTTTGGTCGGGGCGCGTCCTCTTCACCTGACGTCTTTGGCTGCCCGAAAGAAGGCGGCGCGAATCGGAACTAGACATGATGGCTGCCACAAGACCACAAGGCATTAGTCCAACAATAAACAAAATGTGTGTGTACACAATAGTCACAAGGCACTACGCGACCTAAAAGACCGACCTACCCGGGCTTAAGCCTGCCTGCACGAGCTTCTCCTCATCTAAGTAGTCCGAGCAATGGAAGCCTACTGATGCCCAGGACAACATCGTTTTCCAAGTCTCAGGGTCCAGCTCGGGGTTACGGACCACAAAATAATCCCGCTTCCAGGCGGGAATCTTATTCGGCAGCTCGTATAAGAGCTTATAGCCGCGACGGGGGGAGAGGTAGTAAAAGCGCCTCTCCGGAGGAGCCTCAGGAGCAACATTCTTTTTGCAAAGGGTACAGGCAAAAATATCAAGGTCCAAAGGAAGGTAGTACTCGTGACACAGGGATATAGTCCCAACCATGTTCCGAACAGCGTTGGGATGAAGCTGGTCAATAGTGACATTGAAATGGTTCAGCACCTCCACTATCAAAGGGTGTAAGGGGAGACGCAAGCCAGCCTCGAGCTGTTCTTGAAAGATCACTATATCGTTGGGACCATGCTCCTAGCGGAAGTTGCTAGTAAGGAGGTTGTAAACCAGGTCCCCAGGGAGGTGAAAGTTGCGGATCAGAGACCTGAGCCTCTCCGCTGTCATTAAGGAAGGGCCAAAGGTATCAGGCTCCCTCCCCCTAGAAGTAGATGCAATGTCGCCAGAGGCTTCCCGATCCTCCGAAATATGCTCCCAGGCTCCTCCCGAGCTCGAGGGAGCATCATCATCCTGGCTATCGCCCCTGTGATAGGTATGGCGTGGGTACCCAGACATGGCTAACAGTGATTGGGACTCACTAGAGTAAGACAGAATGGAGTAGACTGAGGAACTCGAGTAGGCTAGGTGAAGAACGCGACCTTAGAATCCAAAAGATGGCATGGAGGAAGATAGGGCCCGAGGGGGGCCCCCTATTTATAGCCCCCGTCCTTTCAAACTGACGGCCCAGATCAAAGCGAATCCAATGGTCCACAGATATCCTGACCACATGTCTTCTGAAAAACAAAGGCGATTGGCGGCATATCTCCCACGATTAAGGTAGTCGCAGCCGCACGACGTTCGGAATTGAAGGCCACCTCAGCATGTTTTTGGAATCGGAAAAGTCAGAGAAGTCAAAAGATCTCTTGATTCCCACAAATGCATTTAATGGGGGTAGTCAATCAAGTTTAAATTTTGGTCAAATCAGTCCATCACGCTTCATAAACTCCCTGCGCTAAGGCGATACTCTTAGCCGGAGGAGTGGGGGCAATTGATGAAGGATGATTTGACCCGATCTATGAAACGACAGCACATGGACACTGACCCAACGTAAGCAACAACTCAACATTGTGGCCCAGTACAGCTAAGTAACGGGCCCATAAAGCAGCTTGCCACATCATATCGCGCAGAAGGAGGAGCTCATCATGATGCAAGCTCTGGGTTCCCCGAGCTACCCCCAAAGGGATATTCCGAGGCAACTTCAGCTCGCAAGCTAAGAAAACTAGCTCGCCCGAGCTCTTGAGCAGACAAGTCATCCCGAAGACTAATTCTACTAAGGGTACTCTTGAAGTATCCCGAGCTTGCTGCAAAGTAGCTCGCGAGTGAGCCGCACAAGCATTCCGCAAGAAGCTTCTATCTAGTAGGTCGTACCAATCAGGCTGCACCATATCCCTTACTGACGGTGCAGTCCCTGTCCTTTCATCAGTCTGTGCCCAGGTCTCTAAGTAGATGGAGGCATGCTTGTCACTTTGGGGTGTCACTCGCCCAGGTAAGGAGTACATCTCAACGGCCACCTGCACAGCCCTGGCAGGTAACGGATGTGACAGGGGCCCCAGTGGCGGTTATGCCCGATCTCACAAAGAGCGCCCCTATAAAAGCCCTCAGGGCAGAGGAGAAACTTCTTCTTGAGACCTCCAATCTCTCGAGTATAGGAAAAAAGCGCGAACTCCACTCTTAGCCTTTGTTTTTCTCTTTACTTCTTATTCACAGTACTAACTTAAGCATCAGAGTATTCCCACCGGGTAAATTCCCGGGAATCTTTCCTTTCATCTCCTCAAGTGCTGTTCGTTGCCAGCAAGGAGCCAATTAGCAGTCAGCTAGGAGTGCCCGGATCGCACTACATCATGATTAAATATAAATAAATTTATTAAAATATTAAAAAGTAATAAGAAAAAAATTAAAATTTTATTAAGTTGAATAAAAATTTATACAAGTTATAGAAATGACTGAAATGAATATAAATAATAAACTTATTTCAAATAATGAAATTGATTAGAAATTAATAAGCTGAATAAATAATAATAGTAATAATAATAATAATAAATTACTAAATTTTTAAGAATGAATGAAATTACTTAATAAATGGATTTAAAATATTGATAAAAGAGACTAAAATTTATAAAAATGAATAAAAAAGCTTTTGTTAATTATAAATGCAATTAAGTTGTCAGTAACATTTGGCGGTTTGCCCAACTCAACTCTATTTATTAATTCATTATTAATAGTAAATGCTTTTGTTAATTAGTAGAAACCAACAATTTTTAATTCACTATTAATTGTTTATCAACTAATAAATGACTTATTTCTTTAATTTTGTATTTATATATTTCTTTATTTATTATTCAAACTTCAAAGTTGATGAAATTACATGATCAGTTTGTCTTTTTACGTGTAAAGTTGTCAAAATAATTTGTGGTATAGATTTTAATTTCAACAATGAATCAAGTGACAACAAGATATTTGAACAACTTTAAGTTCGGTTAGAGTTATGAAATGAGGAGCCTCTAACTTCTTATTAGAGGTAGGTGCCAAACGCCCAAAACATTGAAAGCTTTTTTACTGTTAAGCACTGGACACTTTTTTCAATGCAAGCAAACATCCCCTTAGAACTCATATTAGATGATCTTTCTTTCTAATGCTTTCCCTACATAACCATTATACAATCCTACTATTCCTCCTATCCTCATTGAATAGAAGAGATGCAATGACTTTCTCTAACTTTATATTGTCTTTTCTATACAACAATATCATTGTCACCTAATTTTTATATGAATTAGGAAGTGAGATAAGAATAAAAGAGCCTTGTTTTTCTCCTCCACCCTAAGTGTTATAGGATTCACTCCTTTCTTCTATCTTTAGTCCATACAACTACCACTTTATACATAACTCTGTGATTAAGCTTTTCCTCAAATAAAGCTTTTTTAGTTTTTTTTTTACAACTTTAGTGCAAAATTTTCCTCCATAACGTTAAACATAACATTATTAGCTAGAAGCAAACAATTCATCCTAAAACACCTTGACTCGACGCCCTAATTACCATCTTCATGTCTTCTAATTTTCCATCATTTCCCTTTAATATTCTAACCAATCCATGTTGGTCTCCTAGGTAATAGGCTAGAATGTAGTTAGCCATTAAAGCAAGTTTTCTCCTCAAGAGCAACTTTTTATTCTCCCTACTATTACCTATCCTAATCCGCTGGTCCAACAAAGAGTGATCATTTTCATTTGGGCCTTCAAGAGGTGAGTTAGTCGTCATCCATATTTGTTTTGAAATGGAGAATTTATTAATAAATATGTTTACTACATTCCTCATCTTCAGAAAACAATAAGATCCATCATTATTAACTCCCCTCTTCCTAAGGTTGCTTTTTGTAAGGAGTTTGTTGTTAAAAAGAAAATAGAAAAAGTTTTTAATTTTTGGAGGACACTTGATGTTCAAAACATTTACTAGCCAATTAGTAGATTCATTTTGACCCAATATTAAGCAGAGTTTAGCGTATATGTTTATTTAATAGTAAATAACCCTTTAGAGTTACAACCCCAGATTACTTCGTCCTCCATTGAGTTAGGAGAAACAAATATTGGTTTATTTTTCTGCCAAATATGGTTAGGGACCTTTTCTTGAATTTTTTCTTCAATCCATCATGCTCTTTCATGATCTATGACATCAAAACAAGAAGGTCATTATTCTCTATATTTTCTGGTTAATTGTTTCAGCTAGAGATTTATCAATCACCCAATTATCATGCTAGAAATATATTGATCTCCAATTCCCCATTAGCCACCAAATCCCTTTTTCAATAAGGCATCGAGCATGGACAACCCCATATTTTCAAGTGTCTTACACTTGATTTCTTGCTTGTTCATAGATTGTAAGGAGTCTTAAGAATGGACTTAGTTGAAACCTAGTTTAATAGGTAAATTATAGTCTCCAATGCAAGCCCCCAAAAGGATATGGGTAACTCTAAGTGGACGATGAGTGATATGACCATATCTAATAGAGTCTGATTTCTTTTCTCTTAAACACCATTTAAATGTGGTGTAGCAGGAGGAGGCAATTGTGCTTGAAATTCTTAAAAGTAGTTAGGGACAAATAGAACCTGGGAAGATGTTTAAAGATTTAGAAGGATTGCTAATGGACTACCAAATTTCAAGTAGTTTGACTACTTGAATGATTGTTGTTACAAGTAGATAACTAAATAATCAACTAGTTTGTGTAACCTTACTAGTTTTATAGTTTTCTTGACTCTGCCCCATCCATTCAAGTGTTTTTCTTATCAAGAAACTCATCAAATGATCTTAAGATAAAAGTGATTGTTTAAATATGTAGGGATAAATCTACTATGAGCATACTTATGGTTAAGGAGGTTAATTATCTGAGAGAATTAGATGATCATGAGATATTATAAAAAGGACTAGCCATTAAAGCATTAGAGCCTAATAAGCTAGAATAAGTAAGTCTTCTCTTAATCTAAGAGAAGCATGTTGGTCTCCTAGGTAATAGGCTAGAATGTACTTAGCCATTAAAGTAAGTTTTTTCCTCAAGAGCAACTTTTTATTCTCCCTACTATTACCCATCCTAATTCGCTGGTCCAACAAAGAGTGATCATTTTCATTGGGGCCTTCAAGAGGTGAGTTAGTCGTCATCCATATTTGTTTTTAAAAGGAGAGTTTCTTAAAAAATATGTTTAGTACTTCCTCATTTTCAGATAAAAACAAGATCCATCATTATTTACCCTTCTCTTCCTAAGGTTGCTTTTTGTAGGGAGTTTGTTGTTAAGAAGAAAATAGAAAAAGTTTTAATTTTTGGAGGATACTTGATGTTCCAAATATTTGCTAGCCAATTAGTAGATTCATTTTGACCCAATATTAAGCAAAGTTTAGCATATATGTTGTTTTAAAAGTGAATGACCCTTTAGGGTTACAACCCCAGATTATTTTGTCATCCATTGAATTAGGTGAAACAAATATTGGTTTAATTTTTTGCCAAATATGGTTAAGGACCTTTTCTTGAAATTTTTCTTCAATCCAGCATGCTCTTTCATGATCTATTACATCCAAAACAAGAAGGTCATTTTTCTCTATATTTTCCTGGTTAATTGTTTCAGCTAGAGATTTATCGGTCACCCAATTATCTTGCTAGAAATATAATGATCTCCCATTCCCCATTATCCACCAAATCCCTTTTTCAATAAAGCCTCGAGTATGGACAAACCCATATTTTCAAGTGTCTTACACTTGGTTTCTTGCTGATCCATAACTCGTAAGGAGTCTTAGGAATGGACTTGGTTGGAACCTAGTTCAACTAGTAAATTATAGTCTCCAATGCATGCCCCCAAAAGGATATGGGCAACTCTAAGTGGACGATGAGTGATAAGACCATATCTAATGGAGTCTGATTTATTCTCTTTTACACCATTTAATTGTGGTGCAGCAGGAGGAGACAACTGTACTTGAAATTCTTAAAAGTAGTTAGGGACAAGTGAAACCTAGTTAGAGGTTTAAAAATTTAGAAGGATTGCTAATGAACTACCAAATTTCTAGTAGTTTGACTATTTGAATGATTGTTGTTACAAGTACACAACTACTTACTAATAATAATCAACTATTTTGTGTAACCTTACTAGATTTATAGATTTCCTGACTCTGCTCCATCCATTCAAGTGTTTTTCTTATCAAGAAACTCGTCAAATGATCTTAAGACAAAAGTGATTGTTTAAATATGTAGGGATAAATCTACTATGAGCATACTTATGGTTAAGGAGGTTAATTATCTGGGAGAATTAGATGATCATGAGATATTATAAAAAGGACTAGCCATTAAAGCATTAGAGCCTAATAAGCTAGAATAAGTAAGTCTTCTCTTAATCTAAGAGAAGCATGTTGGTCTCTTGGGTAATAGGCTAAAATGTAGTTAGCCATTAAAGCAGGTTTTCTCCACAAGAGCAACTTTTTATTCTCCCTACTATTACCTATCCTAATCTGCTGGTCCAACAAAGAGTGATCATTTTCATTTGGGCCTTCAATAGGTGAGTTGGTCGTCATCCATATTTGTTTTTGAAAGGAGAATTTAAAAAAAAAAAGTTTAGTACTTTCCTCATCTTCAGAAAACAACAAGATCCATCATTATTAACTCCCCTCTTCCTAAGGTTGCTTTTTGTAGGAAGTTTGTTGTTAAGAAGAAAATAGAAAAATATTTAATTTTTGGAGGGCACTTGCTGTTCTAAACATTTACTAGCCAATTAGTAAATTCATTTTGACCCAATATTAAGGAGAGTTTAGCATATATGTTGATTTAATAGTAAATGACCCTTTAGGATTACAACCCTAGATTACTTCATTCTCCATTGAGTTAGGCGAAACAAATATTGTTTTAATTTTCTGCCAAATATGGTTAGGTACCTTTTCTTGAATTTTTTATTTAATCCAGCATGCTCTTTCATGATCTATCACATCCAAAACAAGAAGTTCATTGTGCTCTATATTTTCCTAGTTAATTGTTTCAGCTAGAGATTTATCGGTCACCCAATTATCTTGCTAGAAATAAATTCATCTCCCATTCCCCATTAGCCACCAAATCCCTTTTTCAATAAGGCCTCGTGCATGAACAACCCCATATTTTCAAGTGTATTACACTTGGTTTCTTGCTGGTCCATAGCTCGTAAGGAGTGTTAGAAATTGACTTGGTTGGAACCTAGTTCAACAGGTAAATTATAATCTCCAATGCATGCCCCCAAAAGGATATGAGTAACTCTAAGTGGATGAGGAGTGAAAAGACCATATCTAATAGAGTCTGATTTATTTTCTCTTATACACCATTTAATTGTGGTACAATAGGAGGAGACATTTGTGCTTGAAATTCTTAAAAGTAGTTAGGGACAAGTGAAACCCAAGAAGGGGTATAAAGATTTAGAATGTTTCTAATGGACTACCGAATTTCAAGTAGTTTGACTATTTGAATGAATGTTGTTACAAGTAAACAACTACTTACTAGTAATAATCAACTTTTTTGTGTAACGCTACTAGATTTTTAGATTTCCTGACTCTGCTCCATCCATTCAAGTGTTTCTTATCAAGAAACTCATCAAATGATCTTAAGATAAAAGTGATTGTTTAAATATGTAGGGATTTATTTTGAGCATACTTATGGTTAAGTAGGTTAATTATCTGGGAGGATGAGATGATCACGAGATATTTTAAAAAGGACTACCCATTAAAGCATTAGAGCCTAATATGATAGAATAAGTAAGTATTCTCTTAATCTAAGAGAAGCATGTTGGTCTCCTATGTAATAGGCTAGAATGTAGTTAGCCATTAAAGCAAGTTTTTTCCTCAAGAGCAACTTTTTATTCTCCCTACTATTACCTATCCTAATTGGCTGGTCCAACAAAGAGTGATCATTTTCATTTGGGCCTTCAAGAGTTGAGTTAGTTGTCATCCATGTTTGTTTTTAAAAGGATAATTTCATAAAAAATATGTTTAGTACCTTCCTCATCTTCAGAAAACAACAAGATCCATAATTATTAACTCCCATCTTCCTAAGGTTGCTTTTTGTAGGGAGTTTGTTGTTAAGAAGAAAATAGAAAAAGTTTTAATTTTTGGAGGACACATGATGTTCCAAACATTTTCCATCCAATTAGTAGATTTATTTTGACCAAATATTAAGGAGAGTTTAGCATATATGTTGATTTAATAGTAAATGATCTTTTAGGATACAATCCCAGATTATTTCGTCCTCCATTGAGTTAGGCGAAACAAATATTGGTTTAATTTTCTGCTAAATATTGTTAGGGACCTTTTTCTTGAGTTTTTTCTTCAATCTAGCATGATATTTCTTGATCTATCACGTCCAAAACAAGAAGGTCAATGTTCTTTATATTTTCCTGGTTAATTGTTTCAGATAGAGTTTTACCGGTCACCTAATTATCATGATAGAAATATATTGATCTCCCATTCCCCGCTAGCCACCAAATCCATTTTTCAATAAGGCCTCGAGTATGGACAACCCCATATCTTCAAGTGTCTTACATTTTGTTTCTTGCTGGGTCATAGCTCATAAGGAATCTTAGGAATGGACTTGGTTGGAATCTAGTTCAGCAGGTAAATTATAGTCTCCAATGCATGCCCCCAAAATGATATGAGTAACTCTAAGTGGATGAGGAGTGATAAGACCATATCTAATAGAGTCTTATTTCTTTTCACTTACAAACCATTTAATTGTGGTGCAGCAGGAGGAGATAATTGTGCTTGAAATTCTTAAAAGTAGTTAGGGACAAATAGAACCTAGGAAGAGGTTTAAAGATTTAGAAGGATGTTAATAGACTACCAAATTTCATGTAGTTTGACTATTTGAATGATTGTTGTTACAAGTACACAACTACTTACTAGTAATAATCAACTACTTTGTGTAACCCTATTAGATTTTTAGATTTCCTTACTCTGCTCCATCCATTCAAGTGTTTCTTTTCAAGAAACTCATTAAATGATCTTAAGATAAAAGTGATTGCTTAAATAAGTAGGGATAAATCTACTTTGAGCATACATATGGTTAAGGAGGTTAATTATCTAGGAGGATGAGATGATCACGGGATATTATAAAAAGGACTAGCCATTAAAGCATTAGAGCCTAATAAGCTTGAATAAGTAAGTCTTCTCTTAATCTAAGAGAATCATGTTGTTCTCGTATGTAATGGGTTAGAATGTAGTTAGCCATTAAAAAAAGTTTTTTCCTCAAGAGCAACTTTTTATTCTCCCTACTATTACCTATCCTGGTCCAACAAAGAGTAATCATTTTCATTTGGGCCTTCAAGAGATGAGTTAGTCGTCATCCATATTTGTTTTAAAAAAGAGAATTTCCTAAAAATATGTGTAGTACCTTTCTCATCTTCAGAAAACAACAAGATCGATCATTATTAACTCCCCTCTTCCTCAGGTTGCTTTTTGTAGGGAGTTTGTTGTTAACAAGAAAATAGAAAAAAGTTTTAATTTTTGGAAGACACTTGATGTTCCAAACATTTGCTAGCCAATTAGTAGATTCATTTTGACCCAATATTAAGGAGAGTTTAGCATATATGTTGATTTAATAGTAAATGATCCTTTATGGTTACACCCCAGATTACTTCGTCCTGCATTGAGTTAGGCGAAACAAATATTGGTTTAATTTTTTGCAAAATATGGTCAAGGATTTTTCTTGAATTTTTTCTTCAATCCAACATGCTCTTTCATGATCTATCACGTCCAAAATAAGAAGGTCATTGTTCTCTATATTTTCCAGGTTAATTGTTTCAACTAGAGATTTATCGGTCACCCAATTATCATGCTAGAAATATATTGATCTCCCTTTCCCCACTAGCCACCAAATCCCTTTTTCAATAAGGCCTCTAGCATGGAGAATACCTCTCCATTCCCAAAGGTTATCTTCATCACTTAGAATTTTCCATGCTAATTTGACAAGATTTTCCTCATTAATCCAATGAAGTTTACCACTTCAAGATATGCATGGGTTTCTTCCCATTGGAATTAAATAATAGAAAATCTCTCTGGAGTCTGTCTATTTCATCTCTATCATCTACAGGAACATTTTAAGATCTCGTGATGTACTGTGGCATCATGTTAGTGGTAAACTTGAGTTAATCTACTATCTAAAGATAAAGATATATATATTTTTTTCTATAAGCATGTTTTTTTATCATTTTCTCTTTGGTGTTAGCAAAGGTACTCATTTTGTGATTATGGGAGCTCCCAAGTAATTTTTTGGGTTAGTTTTGATGGGAATTCTAAGCATTTTAAATAGCATTTTTTGGAATCTAAGGGGAACATTCTTAGAGAATAGAATAGAAAACTTGATATAATTTGGGCACCGGCCAGAGGCTTTTGCATAATTAGAAAGGATTTCCTTTATTTTCAAACAAGTAGGGATGGTGGTATTTGCAAACATAATACAATCATCTACAAACTATAGGATGGGGATCTTTGGCCTACCTCTTTAAAATCCACTTGAGGAGATATGAAAAATGATGTGGTGCAAACTGTAAATGAGATATATTGTAATTGGAAACCACAAATCCTTGAAATTTTAAAGAAAAAAGTAGAAAATAAATAAAAAAGTAAAATAAAAAGAAAAGATGCAAAGATGAACACAAGAGAAAAGAAAAAGAGGTGGGATAAGAATAAGGAAGGAGGAGAAACAATTTCTATTTTTAAATTTCATATAGGGGCACTTTTATCTAATAAACTTACATTTCACCATTGTTTTCAAAACCTAATTGAAATTGTTAATTTATAAAATCCTATCATTTGTATTTTAGAAAGTCCTATAATAATTAAGCACTTGTTGGGACTCGTGCAATGCACAAGCTTTTGTTAAGTGAAATTGAAGTGGAAGGAGGCCATGAAATTAAAGTAGAAGTATAGATGAACATGGGTCAAGCTGATCCTTGTATGGCTTTTAGCTTATTCTTGTAGAGACTAGGGATCAAATCACATTGCCACCAAGGATTTTGAGGTTATGGGTATGGTCTGCCCTTCATTGTGTCCCAATGAACTAAAAGAAAAAAAAGATCCCAAGCCAGATTATGATACTATATTAATAGCTTTTTAGAGCTACTCGTGCTTGTCCTGACCCACACCTTGAACCTAATAATATTTATCTAAACTTGGGATAGGGACATGTTTGCTCAAGTTAATTATAAACTATGATTTTTTTTAAATTAAAGTTTTTATTTAATTTTAGTCAATTATAGAAAAATATATAAAAATTTGTTATCTATATATAAATATACTATACCATATGTCTATGTAATATAATATTTACCATATATATAACTTCTAGGTTGGGCTTAGGGTTTGCTTTGATTAGAACTAATCCACATTATGTGTCAGCTTGGTGGGGATCTGAGTTGGGCCTATTCTAGAAGAAAAAAATTGCTTGAAATTGAGAATTTTTATGTCTAGTTAGGCATGACTAGGTCATAAACGATCATCCCTAAGTAGGAGCCCTTATGACATTCCAATTAAGCCATTGTTTTTTATTATTTTTATGCAAAATGGTTCATTTTTATTACTTTAAATAAATTTTAATTTATGAAATATTATTTTTTATTAATTTCTTAGTTTTTAATAATTGTTAGATAAAAACTTGCTAAACTTTATTATTTTTATTAACTTTAGAAGTTTTTATTAATTTTAGTTATTGCATTTTAAATTATAATTTTATGACAATTAATTGACTAAATGAAATTTTAATATGTTGAACCTATGCATTTTATTAATAACAAATTCATTGAGAGTATTAATGATTAGAGATATAAGTGTGCAATCATACCAACTATTCCCCTAAATGGTCTAAAGACTATCTAAGGAATGTTAGTCTACTCTATTGAATAATAAGAAGAAGATATCAAGTTCTAGAGTCTTCAAGTTGTTAAATTTATTAGTACTTGATGTAATTAGTTTACAAGATGCACTACTATGGGGTCAGTTTGCAAGAAGAACTACTATGGGCTTAACATTAAAAACTAATAGTCAAGTTAGGAAAGGTTCTTAGGCTTTTTTCCAAATTCTATCTTGGACAAGATTCTGAAATTTCTATGTTTGGAACCTCAAGGAGTCAACTCTCAGATCCTAGGAGTGATCTAAGGTTGGGTTGTACTTAGTAGTTAAATATCTAAGTGGTAATAATCAACTAGTTGTGACAGTTGAGCCTGTCGTCACTTACCAATTGGCTACCTAGAAGGTGATAGTCAATTGGTTGTGACAATCGAGCCCTGTGTCACTTAATTATCAACTATTTGAAAGGTAGTAGTTGACTGGTTATGACAACCAAGATTGGACTTTATTAAGTAGTCAACTATCAAAAAGGTAGTAGTTATGAACTACCAGAGAAAAAATGTTATCTCTTGCACATGCTAGTTGATTACTTAGACTTGATAGTAGTCTACCTACCCTATGACAAGATGAAGCAGTAGACTACTAAGTCTTGATAGTTGACTACTTCATGATGTAAAGTTAGATTTTTTATTGTTTGAAGGCCCAATGACTCTTTCCACTTTTTATAAACCTTCAACCTCATTGGGAACAATCTTTGAATGTTTCCCATAGTGGTTTCATACTCTCCCAATGACTCAATAATGGTTACAAGTGCTCTAGCTTTTGATTCATGATATTTATGCATGAGTTTGAGATGAAGATGGTAAAGGAACTAAATTGATCAAAAAGGTTCAATTGAAAAAGAGGGTAAAAGGAAGAGAGAAAAGGAGTGTGAAAAGATTTTGTGCTAAAAGATTTTCACCTTTGTGATGAATATTAAAAAACCATTGTGCTTGATTGATTATCACCAATAAACTATAAGCTTCTTTAAGTGTTATAGTCCATACATTGTTGTGCATTCTCTTATACCTAAGTAGCTTGTCTTTTACTTGCATATCAGCCTTATAGAGGCATCATTTCAATTGTTATTTGTTGTCATATATATTGCACTTTTTGTGATTGATTAGCTAGTGAGTTTTTAGATGGATTGGTTGTGTTCTAGAATAGGACACAAGAAGGTTTGAATAGATCCTAGGAAACTATTTCATGACTATCAGTGGTTTAGTTAGAACCCAAGAAGGCCAACTATATATTGGAGTTGAAATTGTCAAGAGGTTGTGGATAGCTAACCCTCTATAAATCTTGTGGGTTTGTTCTTGTGGATTGCACTTGTCTATTCTATCTCTTATTCTTATTCTTGTACATCTTGTATATCTTGGGCATTGTTTTTGTTGCTTACCATCTTTGTTCTCTTGCATTAAGTAGGTTTTAGTACCTAATTCACCCCCCTCTTGGGTTAGGTTTCTTAGGTAACAAGGGGTATGAGACCCAGGTTCACCATTGGATAGTACCTTAATAGCAAGGTGATATAGATTGACCACTTAACCTAGCACTTCACATGATGAAGGGCAATTCATTACTAGACCACCATTTTTTAATGGTACAAACTACAACTACTGGAAGGAAATAATGAGAGTCTATC
Organism: Nelumbo lutea; assembly: GCF_056320005.1. NCBI lineage: Eukaryota > Viridiplantae > Streptophyta > Magnoliopsida > Proteales > Nelumbonaceae > Nelumbo > Nelumbo lutea. The sequence goes on from NC_142691.1 coordinate 33,307,101, forward strand.
TCATTTCCCTATGAGCTTTGGCAAGTAGCCGAGAAGAGACCTTATAGGCTAACCAAGAAGGTAGGAGAGGAAATAGTAAAAAAATCCCTCTTAGAATGGCTTGAGGACGAAAAGGAAGATATCTTTGAATGCTAAGGCTATGAAAAACCTATATTGTGCCTTAAATAGAAATGAATTCAATAGGACCTCAACATGTGAGTCTACTTAAGAAATTTGGAGGACACTGGAAGTTATCCATGAGGGAACTAACTTGGTCAAAGAATCTAGGATAAACATGTCAATACATGCATATGGATTGTTCAGAATGAAATTTGAAGAATCTATTACTAACATACTTACCATATTTACAAATATTATCAATGGCCTTAGATATCTTGTTAAATCCGGAGGTGAAGGTAAGAAAGATTCCTAGGTCTCTCCCAAAGAGTTTGGAAGCCAAAGTAACTGCAATTCAAGAAGCCAAGGATCTCAACACCCTAACCATGGGTAAACTCATTTGGTCTCTAGTCACTTATGAAATGAGGATCAAGGAGAACGATGAAAATGAGGGCTGCAATAACAAAAGGAACACTGCACTCAAATGTGTTGCTGATAGCAAGGTTGAAGAAGAATAAGAAGGTTGCAATGAGTAAGAAGAGATAACACTTTCATTAAGGAAAATTTTGGAGAATAAGAGGGTCTCTACTAAGGCCATGTTTGGGAGTGCTTATGTTAAAAATAAGTGATTAAAAACAAGTGCTTATTCCAATAAGCACTTATTTGCATTTGGCAGCCAACGTTTTCAAGTGCTTATTTTAAAAAATAAGCACTTATTTTATATCGGGTGTTTGGTAGTCTTTTTCTCCAATAAGCACTTAAATAAGCATTTGTTCTTTCATTTTCTTTCAAGTTTTACGAAAGCACTTTTGCAAAAGTACTTTTATGAAAGCACTTTTATAAAGTATTTTTACAAAAGCACTTTTATGAATGTACTTTTACGAATGTACTTTTAAGAAAGTACTTTTACGAAAGTACTTTTAAAAAAGCACTTTTACAAAAATACTTTTATGAAAACATTTTAATAAAAGAACTTTTATGAAAACATTTTAATAAAAGAACTTTTATGAAAGTGCTTTTAATAAAAGCACTTTTACGATTGTACTTTTATAAAATCACTTTTATAAAAGTATTTTTATGAAAGCACTTTTACAAAAGTACTTTTATGAAAGCACTTTTACAGAAGTACTTTTATAAAAGTATTTATGAAAGCACTTTTATAAAATTCAATTCGGGATAATTTTATGTGGTATTTTAAAATTCAACTAGGGATAATTTTACAGTTAATCTCAAACTCCAGCAATTTGAATGTTGAATTAACTGTAGAAGAATTCAACAAGCTTTAGAAGAATTGTTAGAAGAGATAGAGCAAGATATTAACTGTAAATAATAGAAAACTTAGGAAGATAATTAAAAATCTTACAATATAGTCCATTAGCTTAAAGAATCAAAATATTATACTTGCTTCCTCTAATTCAAAGCTAAAGGTTGGAAATGAAGAGCTAAGAAAGAAGAATGAAGAATTAGATAAATCCATTCAAGAATTGAAAAATGAATGTATTGATTCAAAAGTTGAAAAGTTATGTATTGAAAATCTTAGGTAAATTTACTAGTGGAACTAATAATTTCAATAAAATGTTAGGAAGTCAGAAAATGAGTAATGAAAGGAAGGGGATTGGGTACTCCTACTCCCAAAAAGACCAACCCTTTAAAACTAAATTTGTAAGAGGATCAAGTTCAAGGCATGTAAAATTAACATGTACATATTGTTGTAGATTAGGTCGTTCAGCCTATCGTTGTTTCGTTATTATAGCAGAAATCCTAAGAATCCTAGAGTTAAATGAATTCTTAAGGCTTTGTTTGTTTGCGATATAAACGCTGAACTGGGATATTTATGTACCTTGGTTTGCGTTTGCGAGCGTTTGTTTGATATATCAAATCAAAAATGTATTTTCTGACAGTTTTGTACTCTAAGAAGAGAGCATTATTGTACCTAATTTTTTGATACAATTTTGTGTTCTTTTGATAATTAACTTTTTGACCAAAGTTAAGGCATTGGAGTATAGGATAATTGGAGTATTTAGCGATGGACCCACACTTTGCACCAATTTCAAACAAACAAGATGAGTGCAAAAACAGTTTAAAATGTGAACCATATTTGCATTCATGAACCATAAAAAATGGTTAATATGCAATGTATATCTTTGCATTTGCATTGCAACCAAATCATTTTTACATTTGCATTTCCCCCTCTTGGGTTAAGCTACCTCGGTAACCAATCAGACTGGACTACAATGACAAAAGAGGACTCTAACTTTGGTTAGAGGAGTGGGTAAGAATGGACGGCCAAGAGACTATTGAACTCGATGATATAAGTTTGCTCACTAGAGAAATCTATACCGACCAGTTATGTTGTTGATACACTGCATATATTTTAAACTTTGGGTTTAGACAAGGTTAAAATCTTAATATTGGAAAATTCTTCGGTATATAATATGCAAGAATAAGGTGGATTAATCAGAGCGCAGTTAGTGCAATTCACAAAAATCCTTCATGTATGTCAATACTATAAGAAATTTGCATCACCATCAAGACATATTTAAGAAACATTGAGAAATGATTAATGAATTGAAAAATGCATCTATAGTTTGAGGGCAAAATGGTTTTCCGTAGCATTTAAAAATACTAATTTTAACGATTAATTACTTTTATAAATCCAATTAATATTTATTAATACTAATTTTAGTGATCAATTAAGTATTTTCTTTATTTTCTATTTTTAAGGTGATACACAACAGAAAAACCCAGAATAGGTGATTTAAAAACTTAAAAGCTTATAAACGCTGTTATAGAAAATTCATAATCACTCGGGATTTCCTACTCACTTTTCCTACCCACTCTCTACCCGCCGTGAATTGAAGCCACACATCTCTATTATGAATTGAGAGATGTGTGGCCACCAACACTCCCAACCCTGTCCCAACAAACCATTACAGTGGCACATCAGAAGCATCTCCAATGATAAGGGAGATGTTCCCGATGTGCAGCTGCAATGATCTGTTGGGACAGTGTTGGAAAAAAAAAGTGCCGCAGGTTAGGACCCATCCAGCCTACCACTCCCAAGACATCAGATGGCTGGGAAACATTAGGTTATAGCTAGCCTTTTTAAAATTTTAAAGGTAAAATCTTAGAAACCAATGCAAGCTTTCTGTCCACATCTCCAAACGACAATTTCATCATCTGTAATACCACATTTTTTTCAATCTCTTTGTTCAGATCCTGAAGAGAGAATCAATCGGTAATCAACGGACTACAGACATATAGAAACAGAAATCAACAAAATAGCCAATGGCTATCAACAGAGTTCGAACATCTAAACAAGATGAAAACGAATTTAACAGTAGATGCTCTCCGGCTCTCTTATAAGATCAGTGAAAGTAGTATAAATGTTCAGACTCCAATGGATAAGATCTGAATGATCCTTTCTAACCTTTGGTTCTTCCAGGATACAGATACCTGAGTAGTGCTAGTAAACGAGTTTAGGCAATTCATGGATTTCTTTGCCCAATAAAGAAGGTGGGATCCGTCTAAAGGCATATTCTAACTCCTCAGGAATTGCATGAACTCATTGTTTACTGCCCTTTTCCCCCATCATAATAATAATAATGAAGGAAAAAAGAAAAATAAAAGGAAAAACAGGAAAACAGACAAAGAAACCTATTTAGAAAGAAATAAAATAAAGGAAAAAAAGACTTTATTATGGGAGAAATGGACACTGCTGGTATTTGCATCAAATGATTTTACACTGCTGTACACACCACCTTCCATAGTTGGTTATGCAAGACAACAATCTAAGTGGTCTGCAATAACAAGCCCTATGATCTCTCAGGTAGAAACAATTTTTGAATAAAAAAATCAAAGAAACAAAAATGCAAGCTCAGAACCAATCTGGACCTTAAAGAATACCAAGCATATCACTCGGAAAAAAAAAGAAGAAAAAGCCTGGACAAGCAACAAACAAAAATGGCAAAACCTGGCAACTGTCCTAAAACACGCTTCTGGGGAGCAGAAGCAGCTAAAAATGCACTGATGCCCACCCCTCCACGCCTAACAATTTGCATCCTCCCTGCAAGAGACAAAGCAAGCAATTAAATTAAATTTCAGGAATCTAATCTACAATAAGAATCAAAGTAAAAGGTTAAGTATAAAATAACTAATAGAGAAATTCTACAATACAGAAACATGTCTCAAAGCACTGGTACAAAGAAATCATCAAAGGGATGTAAAATCTTGTGTACTAGGGCTATAAATATTGCAACATGAGATCACTGTAAACTGCTGAAAATGTTTCTGTAGCACAAAATTTGCATAAATAATAAGACGGAGAAAAAAAACCCTACAACTTCACAAGCATGCATTCATCCATCTGCATCTTTATTACAGGAATCTGAAGAGAAATGGTGATGGTAAGTAAACTCAGAACAACTCGAGAGCCATTTTAAGCTTATTCTGCTTCCATTTGGGTAACTTATAGAAAGCATCCTTTGTCATCTCGAATTTCTCCCGGAACTCTTGTGAAGATAGGTAAGTCTGCATGCATCCAATTCCAGAACCTTAGAATTTGCATGGTGGACACCTCAATTTACGATGGCATATCTTAAAAATTTTACCTCTCTCTTGGTGACATCAATATCTGTAACAGGATCTGTTGATGATATTTTAAGGCGTTCATAGGGATATATCAGAAGTCCCTCCTCATCTTCAGCTTCACCCTCCTTCACATCTTCCTCTATGGTTAAAGCTTCAATTCTACTGCTCATGGAATTGCTGTTATCCTTAATGTTGCTATCTGGTTTTGTTTGGTAAGATTCAGGGCTCGCTTCATCCACAAGACAATAATATTTCAAATTCCATGATAGGAATAAATATTCTCTGGTCAATTTATCATGCCAGTATTATATACCTTTAGGAGTGTGGGATGCAATGTTTTCACGGACTGGCTGTTCAAAAGTTGCAGTAAGGGCTGCTATTGCTGCTGATCTTGAAGCCAGTTTTGATGACTCGGGGGTCACAGACTTCGGATAGAGCTTTCTAACCACAGGAGGTGGAGTTGAAAGGTTTCTGGTACTTGGGTTCTCAAAGTTAGCAGCGAGTGCATTGAAAGCTGGAGATCTGCCTCTCACACGAACACGATCAGGACTAAAAGACATGCTTCTGGACCGCTGTGATTTTTCTGTCACACTAGACCTTCCACCGTATGATACTGGTGTTCTCCTCTTGGGCTTCTGGTCATGCCAAAGACAATTAATCAGAAAATTTATTTTGAACAGAATACTAACTTTATTATGAAAATCAAAGAAATTGCATATAGATTGTAAAAAATAAAAATAGCTTAAATGTTATTAAGGTATAAACAACATTTAACAGATGCTAGAGAACAGTCTTTGAACTGAAAGCTTTGTTGTTTAAGTTCTAAATTAATACTTCAATATTACCAATTAGACTATTGGTCAACATGATTTCTATCTTTCCTCAGAGTATTGAAGGTTTGAATTCTTGCATCCTTTTTTTTTCATCAGAACAGCTGAAGCGATTGCTATAGAAGTTACAAATAAGATGAAAAATTAGGACCACCACTTTTCAAAACTTAGATCATCTGAAATGGTTTTCCATAATTCATAATCCATTCTAAGGGTTCAGAAAAGGAGTAGAAATGAATTACGATGAAATAGTTCCTGATAATAACCTGTTATTGTGAAACCTTGTAAATATGGAGATAGGTTAACAAGAACGCAATAGCTGGTCAGAAGGCTGTGCTGCTGTGGAACCAATAATAATGCTCTACACCAGTCATATACATGGGGCCCACAACCATGTAACCTTTTACTGTGGGCCCATGTAATTTATCACTGGCGTGGGGCATTATCATTGGTTCCACAGCCTGCTACACAGCTAATACATTCAGCTAATACGAATTCGTAAATATGAGATGTGGCTGAAATAGCTGATAGCAGATTAGGTTTAGACAAGAAAACAGCAAAGAAAAATAAAGGAGAAGAGAAGAAGCAGAAGAGAAAAATGAGACAAGAAACAAAGGAGAGGTAAACGGAGCTGGTTCTGCCACCCCACTCATTACTATTTATATGAAAAATTAAAAATAAGTTACAATGATTGTTATACCCCGGTCGCCTATAAGATAAAGAAAAACAAATAATAGAATAGTAAAACAGCAATAAATGAGTTTAAAAAGAACATGGGACCACACTTAAATAATAGACCAAAATTGATCTATTATATCTCTACACTCTCCCTCAAGTTGGGAATAGATATTGGTGATTCCTAACTTGAGTAAATCTATCTCCAACTAGACTTTAGTGGCTACTTTGGTGAAGAGATCAGCAAGCAACATGTCAGAGGCAATATATGGCAGACACACTTCCTAAGTGGCAACTTTCTCTCTTTGATAAAATGCCAACCCACCTTAATATGCTTTGTTCTAATATGCTGTATTGGGTTGTGGGCAATTCTAATGGCAGCTTGGTTGTCACAATACAATATCAAAGGCCTTTCATACTCAATACCTAACTCTTCAATAAAGGATCACAACCATAATGCCTTATCCATTTTGTGAGACATATACCTATACACCTCTTTAAAACTTGAATGGGCAACAACATTCTGTTTCTTACTCCTCCAAGACACAAACTTCTCTCCAACAAAAGCATAACCCCCTACAGTGGACCTCCTATCATCAAAACATTTGGCCCAATTAGCATCAATGTACACTTCTATCTTCATATGACCATTATCCTTAAAAAGGATACCCCGGCTTGGACACCTCTTCAAGTAGGCAAGAATCCTCTCTACTGAAAGAAGGTAGGTGGTTCTAGGAGAATTCATGTATTGACTAACATTGACAACATAGGTAATGTCAAGGCATGTTAGATAAAGATAATAAAAGCTTTCCTATAAGACGTTGATGCATGGCTTTGTCTTCAAGAAGCTCACACCCTTTGCACTAATCTTGTGATTCAATTCAATCAGTGTGCCAATAGGTTTAACTCCTAATTTCTTAGTTTCCTTTAGAAGATCAAGGACATACGTCCCCGAGGAAATAAAATACCATTCTTGGACTGGGCCACCTCAATTCCTAGGAAATATCACAAATCACACAAATCATTCACTTCAAACTCTTTGTTGAGAAGCTACTTAAGGGAATTAATCTCACCAGTATTATTACCTATCACTACAATGTCATCTACATACACAACAAGGAGAGTCAAGGAAGACCCATTCTTCTTAATAAATGGAGTGTGATTTGATTGAGTCTATACATAACCAAATCTTTCCAAAGCAAGTCTAAACTTGTCAAACCATGTCTCGAAGATTGTTTTAGACCATATAATGCTTTCTTTAACTTGCAAACCATCTTCCCTTCATTTGTGTCATAAAACCCAGGGGAAACTCCTTATAAACCTCCTCCTATAGATCACCATTAAGAAAAGTATTCTTGTATGTACATTGGAAATAATAGCCATGAGAACCTAATGAGGGACAACAGCACTCTGAGAGTATTCATCTTGGCAACTAGGAAAAAGGTCTCCAAGTAATTCCTGCCATAAGTCTATGTGTATCCCTTTGCAACCAATCATGCCTTGCACCTTTCCATGAAGCCATCTACATTATACTTTACTGTAAACACTCATTTGCATTGAACTAGTTTCTTTCCTTTTGTTTGATCCACCAATTCCCAAGTCTTAATTTTAATGAGGGCATCCATTTTTGCTCGAGGCCTAATAGGGTTTTCTGTACATTTTTTGGGAATGGAGATAGCAGAAATTGATGTGAAATAGGATTTATAAGATGGCAAAAGATGGTTATAAGATAGGAACTGGGAAATGTAGTAGGCAGTGGAAGTAGTGTAACGACACTTTTCTTTGCGAACAACAATACAGAGGTCAAGATCTAGTGATTGTAAAGGCCCAATGGCTATGGGTGAGGGGCTAGGAGGTAAGGTAGCAATGTCATTTGTGGATGAAGGAACTAGCAGCAGTAGTACCTAATTTTGGCAATGTAGAGGAAATTGGAATTGATTTGGGCTGATCACAACAACCAAAATCAACCTGCCTCTAACTCCTATGAAACACTCGTAATCCTTATACTTCTCACAATTCCCCTCACTACACAACTCCCCTTTAGTGGTTGGAATAATCAAAGGGACATCTGAACCAAAAACACCCCTTTCACCACTCTCCCTCTAAGCTGAAACCCTAGGACAATAAGGGACATCTTCAAAAAAGTAATGTCCATAGATACAAAACGAGAACTATGTTGAGAATGGTTAGACAAGGGTGTTTTTGGTCATTTTCTCCTTTCTTATACTCTCTGTATTTGGGCACCCAGATAGGGGCCTTCTTGTAATTATTAATTTTCAATTATAAAGTGAACTTTTGAGGGTGCGAACAGTGAACTTCACACACCTCTTGACACATTGCTTTCTTCTTCCTCTTCTTCTTTTCTTCTCTTCTTTCTTTCTCTCTCTTGAAACCCTAGTTTCTGCAACTTGGTATCAGAATGGGTAGAAGCATCTGGAAGTTAGTTTTCTGCTGATCTCTTACCCAGAGGCGAACTGCTAATGTCAGACCACCACCGGATGACATCAGCAGTCCATACAGGTGTCAGCAGCAGTCTATGAAACCAGCATAGTTTGATTTGCCCTGATTTTAAAAAAATTACGGTATGACTCTTGTCGTTATATGTAACTTCTATGATTTTTGGTGGATTTTTCAAGGAAAAAATCGCAGAAATTCCAGATCTGATGTCGAGCCATGTACAGCAGGTTTAATGATTTCTTTTTGCTGTAAAACCTAGATCATTCAGGTCGTTTTCAATTTGGTATTGACGGGAAGTGGTCCCGTAATTTTCTGAGCACTGTGTGATCTTTGGGAGATTTTTTTCTCCCTCTATTTTTGCTGCCAACCTAGTTTTTTGGGTCTTCCTTTAGTTCTTAACCGTGGGTAACTTGTTTTTGGGTTTGAAACCTCGGTTGAAGTGTTGGAGGTCCTTTTTGGTTGGCGAAAAGGTGTCTTGTTAGAATATGAAATCATCTAAGGATTTTCAGATGGTTCCCGGTGTACTCCCAAGAACTGCAGATATTTTCAGTGGTATGATAACTACTGTTAAACTAGATGGAACTAATTTTTTAGAGTGGTCTTAGTCTGCTAAACTTATCATTACTGGGAGGGGTAAACTGGGATTCATCACAGGAAAGGAAGTGATGCCGAGTCCTGAAGACCCAAAATTTGCAAGGTGGGAACAAGACAACTCCCTTGTTATGTCATGGTTGATTTGCTCAATGCAACTTCATATTGCCTGAAATTGCATGTTTCTTCTATCTGCTAAGGATATCTGGGATAGGGTAGTTGCTACTTATTCTCAAGTTAACAATACTACTAAGTGTATCAGCTTCGGAGGGAAGCTTGCAATATGCGCCAGGGGAAGAGATCTTTTGCTATGTATTTCTCTTCTCTATAGTCTATCTGGGAAGAAATGGATCACTTGAAAGCTCTAGTTTGGAAGGACCCTAAAGATGGTGAACAGTATCGGAAGTACGTAAAGGAGAATAGAGTCTTTGATTTTTTGGCTGGCTTGAACCTAGAGTTTGATTTCATCAGACAATACATTCTTAGTGCAGGCATTGTTTCTCTTGCTATTGCTAACTCTCTTGTACAAGGGGAAGAAAGCCGAAGAACCGTCATGATGGAATCCTCTGTGAGTGATCATTTTGCCTTTATGTCATCTCGACCCAAGCAAAATACTAGAAAACATCCCATTGTAGAGAAGGTCGAGGATGTTATTTGTGAGTACTGAAAGAAGCCAATACACACTAAAGAAAGGTGTTGAAAGCTTAACCTCATCTAAAACCGGGGAAGTACAAAACTGGGAAGAAGGACAACAATGCTCACTTGGCTACAGTTGGTAATGATGTTCAACCCTTGGATGTGCTTAACTCTGCTAATGTGATGGACAAACCCAAGAATATATTGTTGCAACTAGAGAAGGGTGGTATATCCTCATCATCTGGTTTTGGACTTAGTAATCTATCTAGTTCATATGCCAAGACAGGTACTGCACTTGCTTGTTCCACCTCCTTTATGCCTTTACATTTTACCTCATATAAGTTAACCCTAGGGAAGGGCAAGATTACTAAATGGATCTTAACCTAATCTTGGGTCAGAGTGAAGTCAGAAACACTAATAACATTTCTCTTGACTTTGTTCTACATGTGTCCCAACAACAAAAAAATTTATTGTCTGTTAGTTCTCTAACAAAATCCCACAATTGCTCAGTGACCTTTTTTCCCACCCATTGTGTTTTTCAGGACCGGAGCACGGGGAAGGCAATTGGAAGTGGGCATGAAGTGGATGGAGTCTACCTCTTGGATGGACCTTCAGAGCATGGATTGTCAAGCCAGATTGAGTCTTGTTCCAATGAGAAAATGAGTCTTTTGAAATTATGGCATTGCCGCCTTGGTTATATGTCTGTCAATTCTGTCAAACTTTTATTTCCAAACTTGTTTGATTGTGTCCAAATTGAATTTTGAATGTGAAGTTTGTCATTTATCCAAACAATGTAGAAACACATTCTGCAAGCAGTAAAATAAGTAATGTTGCTTTCCATGTGATCCATATTGATGTTTGGGGCCCATATGTTATCCCCTGTATGGAGGGGTACAGATATTTCATTCTCTTCATTGATGACTACAGTCAATATACATGGCTTTACTTGATGAAAAGTAGAGATGAAGTTCCTATGATTGTTCAAAACTTTATGAATATTGTTGAGACACAGTTTGAGAAAAGAGTCAAGATAATAAGATTTGACAATTCGAAGGAATACTTTGAACATCACTTGCATAGATTTCTTGAAGACAGGGGGACTATTCACCAAAGTTCATGTACTCATACTCCACAACAAAATGGGGTGGCTTGAAGAAAAAACAGGCATGTTGTTGAAGTTGCTCAAGGCTTATTGTTCCAAACTCATGTTCCAACTCGTTTCTGAGGTGACGCTATTGAGACAGTGTATATCTCATTAACAAACTCCCATCAAGTTTCCTTAACCTTCACTCTCCTCATCAACTACTCTTCCTTGATGAACCTCCTTTTAATCTACCCCTTAAGGTCTTTGGTTGTTGTTGAAGATTAATCAGTTTTATGATGTTTTTCTGAGTAGATGTTTTACGTTAGTTGTTAGATAGGAGGTGGGGGCAGCCAGATTATTTCTCTTTTCTTTCATATTTTTTAATTCAGCAGATTTCTACTTGGTATCATAGCATCGACTAGGATTTTTTGAAGCATTCTCATGCAGCCCTAAATCAGCCGACTGCATGAAGTAGTAAAGGGCTTATCGATCTCCTATAGATTGCCAATTCTTGGAGTTTTTGGTGGGATCTAGACATCAAGAAGGTGATCTACTATTTGACATCAAAATCAAGAAGAACTGGAGTATGGGGAAGAGTCCTAGAAAAGTTGGACTCTTTGTTTTTGATCTGATCTTGGGCGCCGAGGTATTGTTAGTTTTCTTTTGATTTTCTGAAGAGGGCGGTTTTGTTTATGAAATTTTCTAGGGCTCTCAGAGTGATCGATTCACTTTTCTCACTATTGGAAGGCGTGGGGAGGAGAGAGAATTCCCTCCAGTTAGGGTTTTCTTCTTCCGGAAGAGTTGGTTTCTGTGTGTGTGGTATTAAATTATTTTTTGAAGGTCTCCAATCTATTTTTTCTTACTGTTGAACTGTTTGAAGTAAAATGGAGAGTTGGAATACCGAGATGAAATCTACCGGTATTGTGAGACTGGGTGCTGGAGGTAGTAATGATATTTTTGGTTTTGGGATCATTACTACAGTAAAACTTGATGGTATAAATTATTTGGAGTGGGCACAATCAGCTAAGATGGCTATTGGTGCTCGTGGAAAATTAGGGTATCTCACTGGGGAGGAGAAGAAAGCTGATACAGACTCTTCCCGATGGGTGCAAGAGAATTACATGGTAATGTCTTGACTGTGTAATTCTATGTTACCTCATATTGCAAAATATTTCCTATGGGCTAATACTGCTAAGGAGATTTGGGATAGAGTGACTGAAACCTACTCTCAAAAGCAAAATGAAGCCAGAACCTACCAGTTAAGAAATCAGGTGATAAGTATGTAATAGGGAGAAAAACCTCTTGCTATGTATTTCTCCATGCTAAAAACCCTATGCAGGAAATAGATCACTTAGAAACTGTGGTATAGGAAAGTATATATGATGCAGCGACTTATCACAAACTGGTAGAGAGGAATAGGGTTTTTGAGTTCTTGGCAGGGCTGAACTCTGAATTTGGCATTGCTAGGCAGCATATTCTTTCTAGGGAGGGTGCGACACTCTCTCAAGCCTATGCTTTTGTCTCTGGAGAGGAGAGTAGGAGGAATGTAATGCTGAGACAGCCTGGGATTGACCAGCCGACTATGGTTGGTACAACAAAACCTAAGCCGAATCGAGATAGGGGAAGTAGTGAGACTAGAAGGGAAGATAAGGACTTGGTGTGTGATTATTGCAAGAAGCCTAAGCATATCGGGGAACACTTGTTGGAAGCTTCATCCAAATCTTATGCCTGCTCGAATAAGAAACAAGAAGAGAAATGCAAATGTAGCCACTACAGGAGACAACTACACACTTCCTTTGCACATACAGGTAGTTCATATGCAACTGTGAATCTTGCATCCACTTCAGGTAAGGAGGAACCTCCCTAGATTATAGACTCAGGAGCACCTGAGCATATGACTAATGCCCTTACCATTTTCAGTTCCTATCAGTCGTGCTCTGGTACAGCAGATGGTTCACATATGACCATTGCTGGGAAGGAGACAATTAGAGTGACCAATGATATAACTCTGTCATCTGTTTTACATGTCCCTAGACTTCATACCAACCTACTGTCTGTTAGTTCTTTGACAAAAAAATTGAATTGTTTTGTGACCTTTCTTCCTGGTAATTGTGTTTTGTAGGATCAGGAGTCAAAGAAGATGATTGGGAGTGGTCGTGAGGTGAATGGAGTCTACTTTCTGGATAAGATTCCGAGACATCAAGCCCATCATGTTAGTAGCAGCAGTAGTAGTGGGTCAGAGTCAGTAAACCAGATTATGCTTTGGCACAACCGCTTCGGACATCTTCCTTTTAGTTCTTAATGTCTTTTCCCAAAGTTGTTTGAGTTTGTTCAATTATCTACTTTGGAGTGTGAGAGTTGTCGGTTAGGAAAGCATTATAGACAATCTTTTAAACCAAGTAATAAAATAAATACTTATGCTTTTAATATTGTGAACACTGATGTATGGGAGCCATATCAAATCCCTTCCATGGGAAGATTCCGTTACTTTCTCTTGTTTGTGGATGATTATACACGACATTCTTGGATATATTTGATGAAATCACGTGATGAGGTTCCTACTTAGTACGACAATTCCACCAGATGGTTCTCACACAATTTGGAGTGAGAACTAAGGTTTTTAGATCAGATAATCCTAGAGAGTACTTTGAGAAGGACCTAACCACGTATCTCTTAAACATAGTGTAGTTCATCAGAGCAGTTGTGCATATACACCACCAACAAAATGGAGTTGCGGAGAGGAAAAACAAACACAATGGAGAGGTGGCAAGGAATCTTATGGTGTGTGCTTCATTTCCTGTGCAATTTTGGGGAGATGCAGTTCTTACAGCCGTACATGTGATTAACCGTGTTCCTTCACGGACTTTGGGGTTTAAGGTGCCATTTAGACTCCTTTTTCCAGATGGAGAGATATTTCATATACCTTTGAGGGTTTTTGGTTATGTTTCTTTTGTTCACATTCTTGGCCCTCATCGCAAGAAATTGGATCCTAAGGCCAAGAAATGTGTTTTTCTTGGGTATGCTCAAAACCAAAAGGGGTATTGTTGTTATGACCCAGTGTCGAGGAGCAGATTTATCACTATGGATATTACCTTTTTAGAATCCACATTCTTCTTCTCGAGTGGTTCTCCTCAGGGGGAGAGTTTTGGGGAGGAGAACTCACAATCTGTTCCTCTTCCTGTTTCTGTGGTGCCTCCATTAGTTCAGCCAGCATCTACATCAGTTCAGCTACCACCTGCACCTCCTGTTTCATTACCTGAGCCACTACGGGCAGCCTCACAGCAATATCAGCGTCGGAAAATGATGGTTGACTCCACACATCCTCGACCTACACCACTCTCTATCAGTCCTTCTGAAACTCCAGATTTGGCGGATACAGTTCCAGGTATTCCTCTTAAGTCTGTTATGTTTTCTGATGATAATGTTTCTGTCCCTAACACCATTGTTGCAGTTGATCCCACTGACCTTGATCTTCCCATTGCACTTCGTAAGGGGAAGAGAAAGTGTACAACCCACTGCATTTCACACCATCTTTCCTACAATGCCTTATCACCCTCCTACCGTGCTTTTCTTTCTTCCCTGGATTCTGTGTCTATACCCAGGAATGCTACTGAGGCTCTCTCCAAACCTGAGTGGAAAACAACCATGCAAGATGAGATGGATGCTTTGGTCAAAAACCAAACTTGGGAAATAGTTGATCTCCCCCCAGACAAGGAGACAGTCGGATGTCGGTGGGTATTCATAGTGAAGTATAAGGCCGATGGCAAGATAAAGAGGTACAAGGCAAGGTTGGTAGCAAAAGGGTATACTCAGACCTATGGTATTGATTATCTGGAAACCTTTGCACCAGTAGCTAAGATGAATTCAGTTCATATCCTTTTACCTCTAGCAGTTACCTATTCATGGCCCTTGTTCCAGCTTGATGTCAAAAATGCTTTCCTCAATGGTGACTTATAGGAGGAGGTATATATGGACATTCCAGCAGGCTTTTATGAAAATGTTGGTGAATGAAAGGTGTGCAGACTTAGAAAAACTCTGTATGGACTGAAACAGTCACCTAGGGCTTGGTTTGACAAGTTCAAAGGGGCACTCATCTGTTTTGGATACACACATAGTCTGATAAACACCCTCTATGTGAAGAGGAGAGATGCTTTAGTGTCAATTCTGATTGTGTATGCGGATGATATAGTGGTGACAGGAAATGATCTGGAGGAGATTGATGATCTCAAAAAATCATTGCAACAAGAATTTGAGATCAAAGATCTTGATGAGCTCAAATACTTCTTAGGGATTGAATTTGGAAGATCCAAGCATTGGATCTTCATTTCACAGAGAAAGTGTGTTCTTCACCTACTATGAGAGACTGGGAGGCTGGGGACCAAACCAACAGACACTTCTATTAATCCAAATCACAAAATTAATGGTGTGGATGGTGAATTGGTAAAGGATGTGGGGAGATATCAAAGAATGGTAGGCTGACTGCTGTATTTGTGTATGACACGACCAGATATTTCTTATGTTGTCAGTGTTGTGAGTCAGTACATGCATGCACCTCAGGTTCAGCACTGGGAAGCTATTGAGAGAATACTTGCATATCTGAAAAAGCACTCTGGCAGAGGCATTCTTTTCTCAAATCATGAGAATATGAAGCTAGAATCCTATACAGATGCAAATTGGGCAGGATGCTTAGATGACAGGAGGTCTACATCAAGAGTGTGTACCTTTATAGGTGGAAACTTGATCTCCTAGAAGAGTAAGAAGCAAGCGGTAGTGGCAAGGTCAAGTGCAGAGGCTGAGTATAGATCCGTGGCTCATGGTGTCTTAGAACTTCTTTGGGTTAGATCTCTTTTGAGTGAGATTGGGGTGAAAGTAGAGGAACATATGATGTTATACTGTGACAATCAGGCTGCAATCAATATTGCCCACAATCCAATTCAGCATGATAGGACGAAACACATTGAAGTTGATAGACACTTTATAAGAGAAAGGGTAACAACTGGAAAAGTTTGTTTACCTTATGTCTCTTCAGAGTTGTAGCTAGCTGATGTTCTCACTAAAGGGGTGGCAAGGAACAAGCTTGAACATGATCTACGCAAGTTGGGAATGTGTGACATTTTCTCCCAACTTGAGGGGAAGTGTTGAAGATTAATTAGTTTTATGATGTTTTTTCTGAGTAGATGTTTTATGTTAGTTGTCAGATAGGAGGTGGTGACCACAGTAGTTATGTGAGTCCAAATTTTATTATGTTTTTTGAGTGTTATATATGCTGTTTTATGTTTTTCCGCCCTATAAGGACATAGTTGTCTTTGTACTGTTCTATTATTTTAGTATAAATAATAAGTGAAGGGGGCGACTAGATTATTGCTCTCTTTTCTTTTAACTTCTCTCCTTCTTTTCTTCTCCTTCTCTCTTCCTTCTCTCTTCAAGAAACTACTTTCTTTCATATTTTTTAATTCAGCAGATTTCTACTGTTGTGTTTGTTTTGTTCAAGATATGAGTCCTTCCCAGTGCAAGTTTGATCCTAAATCCGTTAAGTGTGTATTCCTTAGTTACTCTCTAGTCCAAAAAGGCTATAGATGCTTTGATGCTCTCTGGAAAGAGATATTGTCTCTAAGGATGTTACCTTTTTTAATCATCTTCCTTTTTCCAGTCATCCCGTCCTTCTCTCTTCTGGGGTGGGGGGAATGCAGGTGAAGATCGAATTCCCTTCTACCTTCCTTTTCCTACCTATGTTCCTTCTCCTCCTCCTCCTCCTCCTATGTATCGACTTCAGTCCTAGCAGCAGTTTTTCATCAGGCATAGTAAGAGGGTGGCTCCTGAAGCAAAATGCCCATCACAATCTGATTTCCCAGACTTAGGTAATCTTAAACCTCCTGACAATCCTATTATTGATTCTGACATTGATCTTCCTATTGCCATTTGAAAAGGGAAGAGGACATGTAGCAAGTATCCTATCACTAACTATATGTCTTATGATGCTCTCTCCCCTTCCTATTGTGCCTACATTTCTGCTATCTCTTTTGTTTCCATCCCTCGTAGTATTATAGAGACAATGCAGTGCCCCAATTGGAAGGAAGCTATGAACCAAGAAATGTAAGCCTTGATAAAGAACCAGACTTGGGAGGTTGTTCCTTGCCCTAAAGATAAGATTCCTGTTGGGTGTAAGTGGGTTTATACTGTTAAGCACAAGGTAGATGGCTCAATTGAAAGATACAAAGCTCAGCTTGTATCCAA
This sequence comes from Nelumbo lutea, assembly GCF_056320005.1. Lineage (NCBI taxonomy): Eukaryota > Viridiplantae > Streptophyta > Magnoliopsida > Proteales > Nelumbonaceae > Nelumbo > Nelumbo lutea. The sequence continues at coordinate 33,324,294 of NC_142691.1, forward strand.
ATGATACACTCAGACTTATGGCATTGATTATTTGGAAACCTTTGCTCCAATTGCTAAAATGAACTCTATTTGTGTGATCATGTCTCTTACCGCCCATTACTCATGGCCTTTATATCAAATGGATGTAAAGAACACCTTCCTTAATGGGGACTTACAAGAGGAAATGTATATGGACTTACCACCTAGGGTAAGTTTCCCTAACAGTGATGGAAAAGTGTGCTGCTTGAAGAAGCCTTTGTATGGGCTAAAACAGTCTCCAAGAGCATGGTTTGACAGGTTCAGAATGCCACCTTAAAGATTGGTTTTTCTCAATCTCAAGCTGACCACACCTTATTTATTAGAAGAGTTGATGGTAAAGTAACAACATTGATAGTATATGTTGATGACATTGTTGTGATAGGTGATGATATCATAGGTATCTCTCAGTTAAAGTCATTCCTTGCTTCTGAATTTGAGATTAAGGACCTTGGTGATCTCCGATACTTTCTTAACATTGAAGTTGCAAGATCAAAGAAGGGGATTTTCTGTCACAAAGGAAATATGTACTTGATTTGCTTCATGAGATTGGGAAATTAGGGTGTAAGCCTATAGAAACTCCAATTGATCCGAACCACAAGTTGAATTATACTGAAAAAGTTCTTCCAGACAAGGGGGTATATTAGAGATTGGTGGGATGCCTTTTGTATCTTTGTTTGACTAGACTTGACATTTCCTATTTTGCTGGAGTGGTTAGCCAATATATGGATGAACCCAAGACATCTCATATGCAGGCAGTTAACAAAATTTTAGCCTACTTGAAAGGACCCCCTGGCAAAGGGATGTTGTATTCCAACCGCAACCATCTAAAGATTGAGGCTTACACAAATGCTGATTAGGCAGGGTCCCTCGATGATAGAAAATCTACATCCGGTTATTATATCTTAGTTGGAGGCAATGTGATTTCCTAGAGAAGTAAGAAACAATCTGTGGTTGCTCGATCTAGTGCTGAGGCAGAGTACAGGGCAATGGCTCATGGAGAGTCTGAACTACTTTGGTTCCAATGAGATGGGCATCCAAGTAGATGTTCCAATGAGACTATATTGTGACAATCAAGTAGCCATAAATATTGCTCACAATCCTATCCAACATGATCGTACAAAGCATATTGAGATGGATAGACACTTCATTTGAGAAAGAATTGCCAGCGAAGAGATTTGCCTTCCTTTTGTAAGGCCAAAACACCAACTAGCTGATTGCCTCACTAAAGGTGTTCACCATCCAAAGTTTGCTAAGTTGCCAAGCTGGGCATGATTGACGTATATGCTCAGCTTGAAGGGGAGTGTTGAGAAGGGTTAGACAGGGGTGTTTTTGGTCATTTTCTCCTTTCTTATACTCTCTCTATATTTGGGCACCCAAATAGGGGCCTTCTTGTAATTATTATATTTTAATTATGAAGTGAACTTTTGAGGGTGTGAACAGTGAACTTCACACACCTCTTAACACATGGCTTTCTTCTTCCTCTTCTTTTCTTCTCTTCTCTCTCTCTCTCTCTCTCTCTCTCTCTTGAAACCCTAGTTTCTGCAACTAACTAGAGTATGGATACAATAGACTAATGAGGAATACACACTTGGAAGCTGTAGGAACAAACTTAGAATGATGAGGTCCCAAAATCTAAACAAAGCTGGTGCACCGAAAAGCCTTAAGAGGAATAGTGAATTGATCTTTATTAGGATACAATAGACTAAAAGGGGATTCCATACACAAAATCCGAAAAGGAACTCTATTTATCAAGTACATGATTGTACGAATGGCATCCCCTCAAAAAACGTGTAGGGGCATTGGAATGCAACATAATACTTTTGGCAATTTCAAGGATATGTTTGTTTTTTCTCTCAGTTACTCCATTTTACTGAGGGCTATGAGGAAAAGTGCTCTGGTGGATAACCCCATACTCAAGGAAGTATGAGGCTAAGGTTTAGCAAGGTACTCCTTCGCATTATCAGATCTAAGAATATTGATTCTAACTCCAAATTGGGTGAGAACCATTTAATGGAAAAAATTGGTCAAAGTGAGAACCACGTCTTGAGAAAGCATAAGATAAACCCATGAGAAACATGAATAATAATTAACAAAAAATAAGTATTTATATAACCCCATAGTGATAATATGATATGGCCCCCAAACATCAATATGCACAATTTTAAAAGGGATAATGCCTCTTTTATTATTCAAAGAATAAGTTGATCTACAATCTTTTGGAAGCTAACAACTCTCACACCTCAAATTAGACCCCTTGAACTAACATAAACAAAGTAGGAAAAAGATTCTTCAAAGACTCAAAAGATAAATAACCCAATTGATTATGCCAAAATATAATTTGAGTCACAGACTATGAAACAAAAGACTTTCCAATTCCTTTATTACTTCTAGGTAGGTGCTCAAGCAAGTAAGTTTAATTCACCTCATGGCTAGTCCTAATCACCTTCCTTGTCACCAAATCTTGGAAAACACAATGGTTAGGAAAGAAAGTTATTGAACAATTCTAATTTTTGGTAAGGCTACTGATTGAAAATAAATTAGTACTATGCTTGGGAACATGTAGTACTAAGGAAAAGTTAATGGCATCAAACATCTTGATGTCTTCTTGCCAAAAATAGGGACAAGAGAGCCATTAGAAATGGACACTCGGTCTTTGCTAGAGGATAAAAGAATAGAAGGTGAACAAAGAGGATATACTAGTCATATGCTCAAAGCACCCAAATCTACTATCCAAAAATAATTGGAGTTACCTAGAGTCAAAGAATGATAGGTAGTAGCCCTTGCACCCGAATGTACAAAAGTTGAAGTAGGAATAGGTGCTCCAACAATAGGCTAGGATGATCCAATAATACTAGCATCACTCTCAAACAAAGTCAAAGTTATAGAGAGATTGGGCCGAATGCGCCCCGGTATCTTTCTTGTAGTATGTTATTTATTTATTTGTTAGCGAATGGGCCTATCTTATGGGCCTGTTATTTCTTTTTTGTTTGTTCTCTTTATGTTACTAGCTGGCTGCCCACTTAAGGGCATACTTGTAATTAACCTAAGATTGAAGTTTAACAAAAGGATTAGAGAAGGGAGGGAAGAGACACTCAAACTCTTCTTCTTCTTCCTCTTCTTTTCTCCATCTTCTTCCTTTGTGTTGTTGTTCTCTATTTTTTCCTCCTTTATCTCTAAATTTTACCAAGTTTATATCAGTTTTACAGGACTAATTTACATCTTGGTATCAGAGCAGGTTTCTTCTTCCTACTTTTTCTGTTCTCTTTTCCCATACACCCTTCGATTAAGAGAGTGTATGGAGGGTGTTGTAAGGCTTATTTAATTGTTACTTTATAGTTGCTGTTAGTAGGTTGTCCTCTTAAGATACTATCAGTTAGTTATTTTTCCTTTTCTCCTTATTAGTTTGTTTCTAGGGTGTGCCGCCAGGGGCATACTTGTAAATTTCTATTCTTTTTTATTAAGTTAATATAAATAGTGAACTGGCGGCAGCCAAAGATTGTTTTTCTTTTTCTCTCAATCGTATCTCCCTTTCCTTCTCTTTCTCTCTCTTGTCTCCCACTCTCCATGAATGATTACATGGTATCAGAAAAATTTTTTGGGCTATAAAAGAATTTCGGTCCCTCCTGTTTGGAACCTGCTTCGCCTTTTCTTTTCCTTCTTTAAATTCTTGGACGTGGAAGACAGAGAAACCCTAGCAGATTACTAGCGGCACCTCCTGTGGGTTCTTCCTTGGTCGTAATATCAAGGAAACCCTAGTCGAAGAAGGGCGATGCTGATAGAGACTCCCTTTCTTCTCTGTTCGATGTTGTGAAGTCGATTTCTGGTTGGCACCTTTGTACAGGTGCTGGGCAGGTGTGTTCTTGTTTTTGTCTTTCTTTGGCCAATGGTGTGAAGGCCTTATTCCTTGGTTCTATACATTCGTTTGGATACTGGATAGTTAGACTGTATGGGCTTTAGTCGGACTGATAGTAACGTCTGTCTTGGCTGTGTTGGACTGATTATCGGGCTAGTTTAATGATTGAACCATCACAGAGTAGATTTCAGCAGTTTCTTGTTTTCTTCCTCACATCCTAGAAGTAAATTTCTTGAGGGTTGGTATTCTGCTTGTGGCTGTTGTGTAGTTGTGCGGGATTTGGACTGTTTTCAGCAGTATTCTATGGCAAATTATGAATCAACTTCATCGGGGGTTACATTGACCCTCAGCAACGTGTGCTTGCCTTCTTGTTGAGACTGAACCCTGGCTATGAACCTTTGAGGGTTCAGATCCTAGGAAGCAAAGAGTTGTCGTCGGTTCACGAGGTATACTCCCTTGTTTAATCGAAAGAAAGTAGGCGGAGTGTGATGGTTACAGCTGAGGGGGAGCAATAAGTTGCTTTGGCTGCGATGAATAATAACTCTACGGGGAAGAAAATTGACACTAAGAAGACTGATGATAAAGACAAGTTGTTTTGTACCTATTGTCGGCGTTCACGGCATACACGTGACACATGTTGGGACATCCACGGGAAACCCATGTGGCAACCCAAGATACTCAGGTTGTCGGTACCACCCGAGACCACCTTAATAATTCCGACCCCAAGGAAGATATAATGAATTCCTTCAGGGAACACCTAAAGCCTTATGGTAGGGCTTTGCGACAAATGGATAGCTCAGTCACTAGTACTCCCTCTACTTCATTTGCATCTACATCAGGTAATACGGATTTTGCATTCCATGTTACTCCGACAGGATCATTGACTCAAGGGCCTCCAACCACATGACCGGTAAGTCGAACTTGTTTCAGACTTATAGCCTTTTGTCAGGAAGGGATAGAGTGAGACTTGCAGATGGCTCATTTTCCTCCATTAAAGGCCAAGGATCAATATCTCTTTCCCATGGCCTTAACCTGAATTGTGTATTGCATGTCCCTCAACTTCCTATAAATTTGCTTTCAATTAGTAGTATCACAAGCTCTTTAAACTGTAGTGTAACCTTTTTTCTTAGCTCATGTGTTTTTCAGGACCTAACTTCTGGAAGGACAATTGGTAGAGGGAGCCTAGTGGATGGTCTCTACATTCTCAACAACAAAGTCGGTCTCTCAGAGTCATCCTCGCAGTCACATAGTCGATCAAATAAGAGTCAAATTTTTTTGTGGCATAGTCGTTATGTTTCTTTTGAAATAGTAAAGTCTTTGTTTCCGGTTTTATTTAAGTCATGTTCAGTGTCAGAGTTCCAATGTCAAACATGTCAGTTAAGCAAACAATGTAGAACAACTTTTCACTCAAGTATTAAAAGATCAAGTGTTCCTTTTCATGTTGTGTATTCTGATGTATGGGGGCCTACTAATGTAATCTCTGAGGGCGGATATAAGTACTTTATCACATTGATCGATGATTACTCTCGCTATACATGGGTATTTCCTATGCGTAGTAGAGACGAAGTTCCAAAGATTGTGAAAGACTTCCAGAGGATGGTATTTACGCAGTTCCATGTTGAAATACAGATCTTCCAATCTGACAATGCAAAAGAATACTTCCATGGTGAGCTCAATGAGTTCTTTGTCTCCCACGGATCTATTCATAGGAGCTCATGTGCCAGAACACCACAACAAAATGGTGTTGCACAAAGAAAAAACAAACACCTCCTTGAGGTAGCTCGCGGGATGATGTTGCACATCAATGTTCCAAAAAGGTTTTGGGTGGATACTATACTTGCAGTTGCTTATGTCATCAATCGCATGCCCTCCAAAGTGTTGAACTACATGGCCCCTCATCAGCTATTGTACCCTCAGTACCCTTTATTTTCCATTCCCATGAGAGTCTTTGGTTGTCGTGCCTTTGTCCATGATTTGTCTCCATCTCAAGGTAAGTTAGACCCTCGGTCCATTCCTTGTATCTTTCTGGGGTATCCCTCCTCTCAAAAAGGGTATTGGTTCTTTGATCCCATTAGTCATAAGTTTTTTGTGTCTATGGATGTGTCCTTCTTTGAATCTGAGCCATTCTTCCCTGCTTCTCCTCAGGGGGAGAGTAGTAGTATGGAAGAGGAGAAGCAGGTTCTGGTCCGCCAAGTATCTCTTCCTTCTATTCCGGACCTTGCTCCCTTTCGTGTCTTCCAATGTACACGTCGTAGAGATCAGAAATGTGATTGAGATGTGGAGCAGCCAAACATTGAGCAACCAACACCGTTAGACTCCCAGGAGGTAAGTCCAATCCCTGTTGCACCTACTGATACCCCTATTACTACTGTGGATGACCTTGACATTCCTATTGATCAACGAAAGGAGTCAGGTCATGCACCTACTAATACCCATTACCCATTTTGTCTCCTATGATCACATTTGCCCCTCATACCGAGCCTTCCTATCTGCAATTGATTGCACCCCTGTTCCCAGAAACGTTGCAGAAGCCTTAAAATGCCCCGAATGGAAGATGCCATGAAGGAGGAGATCAATGCTCTTCACAAAAATCAAACTTGGGAATTGGTGGATTTTCCAAAGGGGAAAGACCCCGTGGGGTGTAAATGGGTGTTTACGGTTAAACACAAGGCAGACGAAACAGTTGAAAGGTACAAAGCAAGATTAGTAGCCAAAGGGTACAGACAAGTGTACGGGGTTGACTATGATGAGACTTTTGCTCCAGTAGCTAAGATGAATTCAATTAGGGTTCTCCTGTCATTAGCTGCTAATCTTGACAGAGAATTGCATCAACTGAACATAAAGAATGCTTTTCTGAATGGTGACTTAGAGGAGGAAGTATACATGGTTCAACCCCCTGGATTCTGTGCCAAGGGAAGTGAAAATAAGGTGTGCAAGCTGCGAAAGTCTCTTTATGGCTTAAAACAATCTCCCAGAGCTTGGTTCAGTAAGTTTCACATGGCAATTCAGTAGATGGGCTTCAAACAATGTCAGGAACAGGTTGTTGTATTGATAGTGTATGTGGATGATATCATCATTACAAGAAGTTGGAGTTCAAAAATACAAAAATTGAAACAATTCCTTGCATCTAAATTTGAAGTGAAAGATCTAGGTCCCCTGAAGTATTTCCTTGGGATTGAAGTCGCCCGCTCAGAAAAGGGTATCTTTATCTCTCAAAGGAAATACACCCTTGATCTATTACAGGACACAGGCAAATTAGGTGCAAGGCCAGCAGATACTCCCATGGATGTTGACCACAAGTTGGGTGACTATGATGGTGAACCTCTGAAAGATGTGAAACAGTTCCAAAGGTTAGTGGGAAAGCTGATTTATTTGTCCATGACCCGTCCAGACATTGCCTATTCAGTTGGGGTTTTAAGCCAATTCATGCACTCTCCTAAGAAACAATACATGGAGACAGTAGAGAGAGTTCTTAGATACTTGAAAAAATATCCTGTAACAGGTCTACTATTCTATAAACATAATCATCTAAAGGTGGAAGTCTTTACAGATGCTGATTAGGCAGGTGCTGTGGATGACAGAAAGTCCACGAGTGGATATTGCACATTTGTGGGAGAAACAAAGTGTGGTAGCAAGGTCAAGCGCTAAAGCTGAATATAGAGCTATGGCACATGAGATGTCTAAAGTCCTTTGGCTAAAGAATCTTCTAGGGGAGCTTGGAGTTTTTGTTCATAATCCTGTCTCTTTACTATGACAACAAGGCAGCAATAAACATCGCCAGCAACCCTGTCCTACATGAGAGGACCAAGCACATTGAGGTGGACAAACACTTCATAAGGGAAAAATTGGAAAAAAGATAAATTTGCATCCCTTATGTTAACTCCAAGGAACAACTTGCTGATGTCCTCACAAAAGGGCTTCCATACTCGCGGCACAATGAGTTATGTGACAAGTTGAGCATGATAGACATATTCCGCACAACTTGAGGGGGAGTGTTGTAAGGCTTATTTAATTGTTACTTTATAGTTGTTGTTAGTAGGTTGTCCTCTTAAGATACTATCAATTAGTTATTTTTCCTTTTTTCCTTATTAGTTTGTTTCTAGGGTGTGCCGCCAGGGGCATACTTGTAATTTCTATTCTTTTTTATTAAGTTAATATAAATAGTGAACTGGCGGCAACCAGAGATTGTTTCTCTGTTTCTCTCAATCTTATCTCCCTTTCCTTCTCTTTCTCTCTCTCTCATCTCCCACTCTCCATGAATGATTACAGAGGGATAGGTTCTCTATAGTTCAGAGGACCTTTTGCCTAGTTGGTAAAGGGGGTCGGAAACTACCACGAAGTGATGTTGTACTGTTTCTGCCCAAAACCCTAGCCGATTAGAGATTTTCAAAGTTACAAGTAAAAGTGAAGCTTTGGGTGTGGCGCTCTATGCTTGGGAGGTGCCTTTTAACTTCTAAAAGAGGTTGGTTCAGTTTTGGAAGAGATTGGGAAGCTCTAGTAGGAGCGGCTGCATCTTCTCTCTTCCTCCCCGACAGCTAGGTTCAGTGAAACCCTAGTTTTCAAGCATCTAGGTACCTTGTTGATGATACTATGGTCACGGGTAATGACACCTAGGAGGTCAGTAAACTCAAAAGGTTTCTTAACTCTGAATTTGAAATCAAGGATTCAAGGATTTAGGAGATCTCCGAAATATTTTGGGCATTGAAGTGGCTAGATCTAAGGATGGTATCTTCATTTCTCAGATGGTGAGACTTGGTGCTAAACCAGGCTCCACTCCTATTGATCCCAATCATAAGCTTTCTGCTATAGATGGTGAACTTTTATCTAATAGGGGAGCGTTTCAAAGACTGCTTGGAAAATTGTTATATCTCTACATGAATCGGCCAGACATTTCCTATGCAGTGAGTGCTATTAGTCAATTTATGCATTCTCCCAGAGATATTCATTTAGCTGCTACAGAAAGAGTTCTGTGTTATTGTGCTTTGGTGGTAGGGAACATTGTTTCATGGGCAGGATGTATTGATGATAGGAGATCCACCTCGGGTTATTGTGCTTTGGTGGTAGGGAACATTGTTTCATGGAGTAAGAAACAGTCAGTAGTTGCTAGATCCTCTGTTGAAGCAGAATAGAGGGCAATGGCACATGGTGTGTCAGAATTACTGTGGCTATGATCACTTTTAGAAAAATTGGGGGTTGACTATGAGAAGCCAATGATGCTCTACTATGACAACCAAGCACCTATCAATTTTGCACAATATTGCACATAATCTTGTTCAACATGACAGAACTAAGCACATTGAGGTTGATAGACATTTTATGTGGGAAAGAGTTTCCTCAGGAGAAGTTTGTTTGCCATTCATCACCTTAGAAGAACGGTTGGCTTGAGCCTTGCAAGCACAAGCTTGGAATGGAGCTTCTAGTGGGTGTCTCTAGTGTGTCTTGGGCCTCTTAGCTTCTTGCCATAATCGCAGAACACCTACCTTTTATTTTCTTCACTTCTTTCTCTTTATCACCACCTTGTTTCTGCTTCATAATTGATAGGGTTGATTCTAATGAAGTTTGTGACATAAATTACTTCCCACTCTCTTAACTATGTACTAAAGAATAAGCTTGGGACAAAGTGACATTGTCCTTGACCAACTTTCTATAAATGGTCAATCTCATACAATAAAGATTTCAAGGTAGAGTAATAGATCAAAATTGGTTTCTCCCCCTACTCAAGGTTCAAAATTTCGTCATGTATTAGCCTGTATTGGCTGATATGTATTGTACCGGTGGATCACCAATACACAAAATATAGGTGTTTCGGGCTTTTGACTTATTTCAGGGTGTAGATAGGCCTAAAACCTACTTCCTGACCTATTTTCAAAAAAAACGAAAACTAAAAAAAAGGGTGGGTGCATGGTTCAAAGTACTGATACACCCCTTGTGCCATATCCGGGTGCATCGATACTTTAAACCTTGTCCCAACTTAAGATTATTCACTGCACTCCTCAACTCATAGGCCCTAGCAACATCAAGTGGATGAAAATAAGTTTCTTTCATATTATCCCAAATATCCTTAGCTGTCTTCACTTAGAGGTTATTCCTACTAATATGTGAATGCATGGAATTACACAACCAAGTCATCACTAAGTAATTTTCTTGAACCCATTTGGCATGGGAGGGATCTTCTTTAGCCGCTTTCTTAGTGTCACCAATCAAACACCCTAATTTTCCTCTTCTTCCAATGGCCATCATGGCCGACTTAGCCCACTCTGAATAGTCTGATCCATCAAATTTGATTGTAGTAATATCTTACCTTCTTTAAAAAAAAAAAGACTAGTAATCTGAAAAGACTTACCACTTACTATCTGCCACAATAACAGCCCCGCAAAAGGCCTTCTCCATGAGAAAGATTCATTCCTAGTAGTTTCCATGTTGTACACAATAGTCAAACTTTAAAGAGAGTCCAATTCTCTTCTTCTTCAAGTAGAAAAATCCTCCCAGGAGTAGTACACCAACTAACAGAGATATAACAGTCCACAACTCTCTTAGAATCCCAAAGAAAAGGTTTATCCAAGAAAGAACTCATCCGAGTAACAAGTACTGGTCAATTCCAGGAGAAAACCGTAGGACAGCCCCGGAGAAAGCAGAGAAAAGTGAAGCACTACCTCCAAAGGCTTCCAAAATATTCTTGCTTGCTGTTGATCTCTAAGAGGAAAAAACTGCTCAGAGAACCCTGAGCGCAACTTCCAATCCAAGGTTTAATTACCAAACTTAAATCCCATCTGATTTCTTTGGCTCTTCCTGGTGACTGGGCAATCTCCAAAGCTGAGACCCTGGGCAGCAGTTACAATCTCCAATAACCTCCAAGAATCACGGCATAAAAACTGGAAACTCCAGCCTTAACATCTCATGTGGCCAGCTGGATCAAGCCCACATCAGAGCACCATTCATCCCTAAACCTGGATTTGATACCAACTTGGCTGAAATAGCTGATAGCAAATTGGGTTTAGGCAAGAGCAAAGAAAAAGGGGAAAAAGGGGAGCAGATTGTAATGGTTCTGCCACCCCACTCATTACTATTTATATGAACAATTAAAAATAAGCTACAATGACTGTTAGTTATACCGCTGCTGCGTATAAGATAAAGAAAAACAAATAACAGAATAGTAAAACAACAATAAGCGAGTTTAAAAAGAACATGGGACCGCACTCAAATAATAGACCAAGACTAATCTATATATATATATATATATGTATGTATGTATGTATGTATATATACACATTACACAAGCTGGGATTAATTTAAATACGGAAAAATGAAATAAAATGTGAGACTGAAAAAATCAAGAATGTAGTGATATTCTTCAATGAAACAAATGAGGGTAACAGTGATCAAATTTTAGATGGAGCCAATCCACTCAACATGGTAATAGTTATATGCTCTTACATCAAGGGTCGGAGTAAGTCCATTCTTCACTATTGCAAGTTTCCTCTGGAACGAGTTTCCATGCATCTGTACCCACAGAAAGTATTAATAAATTGTTCAAGGTTCAAGATGTATAAGAACCAGTTACAGAGTTTTCCATGAATATAAGATAGCTTACTGCAGATTTCGCAGAGTCCCATGAGAAAAAACGTGTAAAGAAGGGTGGTTCACTTCCTTCCGTTATAATAAAGATTGGAGTTTCATGAGATAAATTTTCTAGAAGAAAATCATGTTCAAGAAATTTCTGTACAAAGTAAGAAAAAGAGTTAGAAGCACACCCAAGAAATATCTACATTACATAAACCTTTCCATGTGCTCAATGCATTCTGAAGTTGTAGTTAATAGAAACTTCAATAAATTTAGCCTGGTAAATTCTAACCATGGTCCAATAAGTAGGTCACATAGGTCGAACCATAGGACTAGGCTGAAAAACCAACTTTCAGCACTTTCAAGGTTCTAGAAGTCTCAAATATGTTACTGTACTATTTATTTTACCAGCATATCAGACCTCACAACTTAAGCTTCTACAACCTTCTTACTTCTGTACAGAGTCTAATAAAAAGTACCTCTGCGATGGTCAAAGCATGCATTCTATTCTTTGGTTCCACTTGCTGCCCAATCCAAACAAAAATGTCCGAGTGACAATCCAGAATAAATATATCTTCTGTCATCAAATCGTCTTGGGTGAAGTTGAATATCTCTGTCACCTGCAAGGTGATCAAACCTTGACTTATATTTTGAAATTTTAACATGCATAACAAATATTATACTGTAAAATTTTCATGAGTATGACTTGCCAAAATTCAAGGGGACTAATCATGCATCATGAGATGTTGTTTTTCTTCCATAAAATTTAACTTTAAATAGTTTCACATTGTATCTGAGTATACAGGTGAATGCATGGAGAAGCATGTAGTGAGAGTCTAGTACATGCAATGTTGACAGATGTGTTAAAGAACTCTGCATGAAAATGTGAAAAGCAACTATAAAAAACTCCTTTTTTTTTTGCATTAGACAGCATGCAAAAAAACTTTGATATGATGCATTCAGATATATATTTACTTGCCAGCTACATGCATGTATGAAAGAAAACTATCTGGATTTTTGTCCATTATCCCTTCAATAGTGCATTTGTATATGAATGTTTAATTTATGATAATCTAATGGCTCAAGTGGTAGTTTTGAGTTGCTATATGATCTTGGAATACAACTTCATGCTTTAATATTCTTTGTTCTTTTTTCCCCTTAACATTAAAAGAGTTCCATGCTGATCTAGAAAGGATATGACCACTGATAGAGATGAAGAGAGAAACAGGATTAGCAAGACTAACCCCAAAGAATTTGCATAATGATTAGATAGTGAATTTATTTTTAACCAAAATCTCCATGTAAATTTGAGGAAGTTCTCACACAAAGTATTCAAGTAGTTGACTTGTTTAGTACTGAATTGGGATCAAGAAAGAAATGGTTCTTCCATAGATGAAATTCATGATTCCCTTGTAGAAATAGGCAAATGATCTGATTCGAGATTTCATAAGAACGGACTTAGTAGTGAAGTCCCCTATTAAGTATATTGAAAAAGGAATGGCCCAGCAAGTTCATGATTGATTTCTGATAACTGATATCACAGAAATAGAAATCCTCTTTAGTCCAAGGCAAGGATTCAACAATTACTTAGTCAACATCAAGGAATTATTTGTACATTGTTGAATAGCAATAAGGAATGCCAATCTTTGATGATTTTGGCATGTCAACCAATTGCCAACACTATAACTGAGACCGGTATTTCTACAATGCATGGAGCATTTGACTGGACTACAAGGGGAAATGCAAAAAGCTACGGACATGAAGTTACCTTAAGGTTGCCTGCAGGTCAGAATGCATTCCAGTAGTGATTGATTCAGTCGAACACCAAATGTATCAAAGACAAACATGGAATGGAACATCAAATGTATAAAAGAAACGGAATGGAAATAAATAGGAGATAATTTTATAATCAAGAGATACTGTTCTGCCTACCTTTTGAGAAAGTGCATGAAAATAGGTGAGGATCACTTTCTTCTGCTCTTACGATTTTTTGATCAGGGTATTCAGATTTACCTCCAAGCAAATCCCAAAATTGTTCACTTTCTGTGCCTTCCTTTAGTGGTTTTGACTGCACATTTGGCTGAAAAAAACAAGCAAATTACATGGATACATGAACATGAAGAAATAATTAACAAAAGAAGAAAATTTGTTTGAAGCCAGGGTTGTCAATGAAAATTATAGCACGGGCAAGTTTATGAGCATACACAAGTGCACAAAACACACACACACACACACACACACACACACACACACATTGATTCCCAATGATTCGTTTATTTTCAGTTTTTCCCACCCTAAGAAAGGGCACACAGAAATCAACCTTGATAGTTACATTTGTTAAACAATTTAAAATATAAACATGTCAGTCTTAAGAAGCATAACTTAAAGTTCTAAGCAATGGCACCTCTCAATGATATTACACTTCCCAAGGATTAATGAGAAAAATATATACATGGTTTGGACTGGTTTATAAGTGTCTAATACAGGATATAAAAGTATTTTTTATTTTTACTTTTGATCAGTAATTGTTTAGAATTTTATTAACTGGGGGTAAGAAATTACATTTATCTGTATGATGCTGGCTTTTATAGGTAGCTAGCCTCAGCTAAACACCACTTTGCTCCTTAATTAAATATTCTTCCTTGGGGTACTATACACCAAAAGATTTGATTTTTTGACACCACTTGTTTGCTAGGCTGTTAGCAGATTTAGGTACCTATTTGATACTTTTCCTCAGCTCCTTCATTAACCTTTTAATCTCTCCAAGAGCATTTCTATACGTTCAAGATCCCTCCTAGTTTCTTCCCAGCCATTCTGTTATGAGAAATGACTTGCCACAAACCACAACACCATAGGGGACTTTACCACCAAGTCCCATTATAGTAAATCCCACCTTGAACTTTGTTTATCACCATCATCCATGAGAATCCATCTTAAATTATGATACAACATCAATTGGCACAATGAAGCATCTAATGAAAAAACAAAAAATAGTGTTAGTGCATAAAATGCTAAATGCCAAATAGTAACTTATCATTTACCATTCATCTTAGTTTTCTAATTAAAGAAATCTTTTCAGAGTTATTAATCAAAAAAAAAAACTACCATTCATCTAAGATAACAAGAAAAATGCTATCATGAAATCCAGGGTGCATCATCTGTCTTTAGAGCCACTACAGAAATGATAGGACTAATGAGAAGACATACTAGAAGAAAAATATTTGGCATGACTTTTCAAGGGTCCCACCATGTCAGTAGTAGCGCTGATGGAGATGCACACTAGCATTGCTTGCTAGCATTGTTCATGTAATTTAGGTAGAATTCTCAAATTGCCATATACCATCGTACAGTGATTTCAAAGGCACACCTAGGCACACAAGCAAGGTGCATTTTAGGGTAGGTGCCTCGCCCAGGTCCTAGGCTCAACCCTTCCAAAAGTTGCACACCTAGTGCACCTAGGCATGTGCCTAGTGCGCCTTGCACCTCAGCCCAGGCGTGCGCCTTTTTATAAATTTGCCGCTTTTTGCTTTTTTGTGCCAAATTTTCAAAATTTGACGCCTTTTGAAAATTTGTTCACTCACTTCGTTCACTCACCGAAGTTTCGAGAACCCTTATTTGGTAATGTTGTTCATTCATTCAACCTTATAAATTATCTTCTTATAAAGCAATTAAAACTATAAAATCGTTATTTTTTGTGTGAGAACTAAGAATTTAAGACCTAACGTGGACTTGTTTGGGCTTGTCTCGAGGGGCGTGGCACAAAGGCGGCTCCTAGAACCAAGAATGTAATATGTTTTACATCACATTATTTTTAAATTCTCATTTGAATATACTTTACATGTTATATTTATGTATTTTAATTTTAGATAATTGGTTTTTTAAAACATTTATTTTAAATTTTAAGTTTATATTTTTATTAATATTATGTTCAATAATTTTTTTATTTTTTTGCATTTTTGAATCTTTTGGAATTTTTTTATTTTTTGCGCCTTCCTTAAAAAGGCATGTGCCTCACCTTGTGCCTTGCGCCTGAGGCGCAAATTGACCACTGCGCCTTGCGCTTTTAAAACACTGCCTTGGTAGAATATTTATGACAATAAAGCAGAGAAGAGTGGTTGAAGAAAATTATATTGAAGAAATCTCAGAAAACTTGGTCTGAAAGGAAGGAAATGGGGTTTGGAAGCAAAAGATAGGCCTTTGTGGATCTATTGGCTAGGAAAAGGAGAAAGTGGAAGCTTTATTCAAATTTTAATATGCAGAAAATTGCTTCTATGAAACAATTGTTTTGGCCCCTTACGTAGCCTAAAAATATATAAAAACATGAAGGCCTTGATATTAAACCTATCTGATAAGTCTCTGGATTCTAGCAGCTGAACTGGTCAATGAAGGCCTTCCCGTGATCCTATCTTCCTAAAATTTTCAGGACTCCTACTCCCAAGAATTCTAAGAAATCAAGATTAAGCTTAGATCAATGGCTGGATTGACAGATTATTCTTGCATGTTCAGCCTAGAATTGTTTTCTCCTGTATTTTCTGCAGAGTTGTTTTGTCCTATATTTTCTTCTTTAAATTCTCCTTGTGATATTTAGAAAATGCTATCTGAAACTCATTTACATTGGACAAGATAAAATCATGTAGGATGGGTATCTAGCAGGTTCCTCCTGCCCTAACGAGCTGTACAATAATAGTGTGTAGAGGAGTGCAAGGTGTTTATTTGTAGTGGCTGCATCACAATATTTGCAACTTGATTTAAAGATGACTAAAATACAAACTTAAAACAGAGAGTTTGACTTATATTTGTAGTACAGAACAATCTGATTTTAAAGTGGTTAATCTAGAAGGAATATCATCATTTCACCATACATTAAATTGTTCACCTTTGCTAATTAAAGGGAATTACAAAATCCTTTTTAAATAACAATGGTCATTACCAGGCTTTCAGAAAAAAAAAAAAAAAAACAGAAATAAGTTACCCTTATGTGATCAAGCAGTCGCTCAACAAGCTCTTGGTTCTCTGAGGTGGTTAGGCTTCCAGACCAGGTGAAGACAGAGGAACCACTATGTAATATGTAACAATAAGAGGAATTTAGAGATGATGCCACCTAATTCG